>NC_050186.1:29188395-29243080 GCF_008315115.2 Sander lucioperca | reverse complement strand
CGAAAAAAGTGATAAAAAAGCCATAGTTTAATATGTCGAAAAAAGTGATAAAAAAGCCAGAGTATAGTATGTCGAAAAAAGTCATAGTATAGTATGTCGAAAACAATTAATGGTATAAATGGTCAAAAAAGTTATAAAAAAGCCATAGTGTTGTATGTCTAAAAAAGAGAAAAAGCCATAGTATAGTATGTCGAAAAAAGTGATAAAAAAGCCATAGTATAATATGTCGAAAAAAGTCATAGTATAGTATGTCAAATAAAGTGATAAAAAAGCCATAGTATAGTATGTCGAATAAAGTGATAAAAAAGCCATAGTATAGTATTTCGGAAACAAAAAGCCATAGTATAGTATGTCGAAATAAAGTGATAAAAAAGCCATAGTATAGTCTGTCGCTTAAAGTGCTAAAAAACGTCCGAACACAATTAATTGTATATATATGTCAAAAAAGTATATAAAAATGACATAGGTTGAGTCTAAAAAGAGGAAAAAGCCTAGTATGCTAGTATGTCCAAAAGCTCGTATAGTGTGTCGCATACAGTGATAAACAGCCAGTAGTAGACTATGTCGAACCAAAAGACATAGTATAGTAGGTCGCAAAAGTGATAAAAAAGCCATAGTATAGCCCTATGTCGGAAAAAGTGCTAACCAAAGCCCAATAGCCATCATACGTCGTATTCACGTGATACAAAGCATAGCTATACCCCGTATGTCGCAAAAAACAGTGATAAAAGCCAAATCTAGTATGTCGCAAAAATAGTGACAACAAACTGCATAGGTATAGTATGGCTGAAAAAAGACCTAGTAGAGACATGTCGAAAAAGTGATTAAAGCCATAGTATAATCTGTCGACTAACAGTGTAAAAAAGCCATTGTATGTAGTAGTGTCGAACTATAAAGTGATTAAAAAAGCGCATAGGATAGTATGCTCGAATAAAGTGAGAAAATAAAGCATAGATAGTATGTCGAAAAAAGTGCTAAAAAGCCAGTCATATAGCCCCTGTATGTCGAAAAAGTGATGAAAACAGCATAAGATAGTATGGCGAAAACAATCTATCTGTATAATATGGCAAACTTATATACCCCAAACTGACCAGACGTGTAGTATGGTCTAAAAACGAGAAAAGCCAAGTATAGTAGTCGAAAAACAACCATAGTTTAGTATGTCAATAAGTGAGAAAAAAGCCATAGTATAGTATGTCGAAAAAGTGATAAAAAGGTCGCAACAATTAATTGTATAATATGTCAAAAAAGTTATAAAAAGACATAGTGTAGTATGTCTAAAAAAGAGAAAGCATAGTATAGAATGTCGAGTGATAAGAAAGCATAGTATATGTCGACAAAAGTCATAGTATACGTATGTCGAATAAAGTGATAAAAAATCATAGTATAAATGTCAAAAAAGGCATAGTATAGTATGTCGAAAAGTGATAAAAAAAGCATAGTATAGTATGTCGAAACAACCATAGTAGTAACTAGATACATGTCGAAAAGTGATAGAAGCCATAGTATAAATATGTCAAAAAAGTGATACAAAAGCCATGGTATAGTATGTCAAAAAGTGATTAAAAAAGCATAGTATGTACTGTTGAATAAAGTGCATAAAAAGCCATAGTATAGTATGTCGAATAAGTGATAAAAAGCCATAGTATAGTCTGTCGAATAAAGTGAAAAAAGCCAAGTATAGTATGTCGATAAAGTGATAAAAAGCCATAGTATGTATGTCGAAAAAGTGATAAAAAAGCCATAATATAGTATGTCGAAAAAAGTGATGAAAAAGCCATAATATAGTATGTCGAAACATTAATGAATAATATGTCAAAAAAGTTATAAAAAAGACATAGTGTAGTATGTCTAAAAAGAGAAAAGCCATAGTATAGTATGTCCGAAACACCATAGTATATGCATGTCGAAAAAAGTGATTAAAAAAGCCAGAGTATAGTATGTCGAGTGATAAAAAGCCATAGTATAGTATGTCGACCATAGTATAGTATGTCGAAAAGTGAGTAAAGAAAGTCGAAAACATTAATTGTATAAATGTCAAAAAGTATAAAAAAGCCATAGTGTTGTATGTCTAAAAAGAGAAACGCCATAGTATAGTAGTCGAAAAAAGTGATAAAAAGCCATAGTATAATATGTCAAAAAAAGTGATAAAAAGCCATAGTATAGTATGTTGAATAGTGATAAAAAAGCCATAGTAAGTATGTCGAATAAGTGATAAAAAGCCATAGTATAGTATGTCGAAAAAAGTGATAAAAAGCCATAATATAGTATGTCGAAAAAAGTGATGAAAAAGCCATAATATAGTATGTCGAAAACAATTAATTGTATATATGTCAAAAAAGTTATAAAAAGACTAGTGTAGTATGTCTAAAAAAGAGAAAAGCCATAGTATATGTATGTCGAAAAAAGTGATAAAAAAGCCTAGTATAATATGTCGAAAAAAGTCCATAGTATAGTATGGCGAACTCAAGTGATACAAAAGTAATAGTAGAGTATGTCGATAAAGTGATAAAACAGCATAGTACTAGTATGTTGAATACAGGGATAACAAGCCATAGTATCGTATGTCGAAAAGTGCATATTAAGCCTATGTCAAATAGTGATGTCTGAAAAGCCGCAGTATAGTATGTCGAACTCAGTGATAAAAAACGCCATCGTAGTACGTATGGTCAATCAAAGTGATAAAAGCCATAGTATCGTATGTCCAGCCCATAGTATAGTATGTCGGAATAAAAGGTGATACAAAAAAGCCATAGTAGAGTACCATGTCGATATCAGTGCAAAGTAGTCGAAAACAAGTTAAGTGTATAATATGTGATCAAAAATAGGTATAAAAAAGACATAGTGTAGTAGGTCTAAAAAGAGCAAAAGCTAGTATCGTATGTCAAAAGTCATAGTATAGCGTATGTCGAAGTAAGTGATAAAAAGCCATAGTATATATGTCGTAAAAAAGACATAGTATAGTTGTCGAAAAAAGTGATAAAAAAGCCATAGTATAGTATGTCGAAAAAGTGATAAAAAGCCATGTATAGTATGTCAAAAAAGTGATAGCCATAGTATAGTATGTCGAAAAAAGTGATAAAAAAGCCAAATTATAGTATGCGAAAAAGTGAAAATGCATAGGATAGTATGTCGAAAAAAGACATAGTATAGCATGTCGAAAAAGTGATGAAAAAAGCATAGTATAGTCATGTCAAAAAAGTGTTAAAAAAGCCTAGTTATAGTAGTGATAAAAAGCCTTGTATAGTTGTCGAAAAAACTGTATATATGTCGAAGAAAGTGATAAAAAGCATCGTATAGTATGTCGAATAAAGTGATAAAAAGCCATAGTATAGTATGTCGAAAAAGTGATAAAACGCATAATATCAGTATGTCGAAAAAAGGAGTGTGAAACGCCATACTATAGTACGTCGCCAACAGTATTGTATAATCTGTCAACAAACTATAAAAATAGACATAGTGGTCGTCATTCTAAAACGAGACAAGCCATAGTATAGTATGTCGAAAGAAACACCAGAGTTGTGTAGTATGTCAATAAATTGATAAAACAGCATGCCCATAGTCTAGTATGGCGAAAAAGGTGATAAAAAGGTCGAAACACTTATTGTATAATATGTCACAAAATGTTCTAAAAAGACATAGTGTAGTATGTCCATAAAACGGACGAAAAGCCATAGTCTAGAATGTCGAAAAAGTGTAAGAAGCGGCAGGTAGTCATATGTCGAAAAAAGTCATAGTATAGGATGTCGAATACGTGCTAAAAAGTCGCCCTAGTATAATCATGTCCAAAAAGCATAGTATAGTATGTCCAAAAACGTGATAAGAAACAGCCATAGTAAATAGTATTAAGTCGAAAAANAAAGTGATAAAAAAGTCATGGTATAGTATGTCGAAAAAAGCCATAGTATAGTATGTCGAAAAAGTTATAAAAAAGCCATAGTATAGTATGTTGAAAAAAGTGATAAAAACGCTATAGTATAGTATGTCGAAAAAGTTATAAGAAAAGCCATAGTTTAGTATGTTGAAAAAAGTAATTGTATAGTATGTCAAAAAAAGTGATGAAATAAGCCGTAGCATAGTATGTCGAAAACAGTGATGAAAAAGTCATAGGATAGTATGTATGTAGACATAGGCAGATGAGGTGGCTGAGTGGTTAAGGTGATGGACTACTAATCCATTGTGTTCTGCATCTGGGGGTTTGAATCCCATCCTTGTCGAACCATAGTGATTTATTCTGCTACAGTTACGTCTCACCATAATAACTGGATTCTTTCAAATAGTTATCTTTGCTATGTGTGTTGTTTTATGTTATCAGTTTCTCCCAGGACTATAGTATAGTTTGTCAAAAACAGTGATAAAAAAGCCATAGTATAGTATGTCGAAAAAAGTGATGAAAAAGTCATAGGATAGTATGTATGTAGACCTAGGCAGATGAGGTGGCTGAGTGGCTAAGGTGATGGACTGCTGATCCGTTGTGCTGTACATGCGTGGGTTTGAATCCCATACTTGTTGAACCATGGTGATTTATTGTGCTACAGTTACGTCTCACCATAATAACTGGATTCTTTCAAATAATTATCTTTGCTATGTGTGTTGTTTTATGTTATCAGTTTCTCCCAGTACTATACTATAGTTTGTTGAAAAAAGTGATAAAAAAGTCATGGTATAGTATGTCGAAAAAAGCCTTAGTATAGTATGTCGATAAAAGTGATAAAAAAGTCATGATATGGGTATGTCGAAAAAGTGATGAAAAAGTCATAGTATAGTATGTCGAAAAAAGTCATAGTATAGTATGTCGAAAAAAGTGATAAAAAAGCCATAGTATAGTATGTTGAAAAAAGTAATTGTAAAGTATATCAAAAAAATGATAAAAAAGCCATAGTATAGTATGTCGAAAAAAGTCATAATATAGTATGTTGAAAAAAGCCACAGTATAGTATGTCGAAAAAAGTGATAAAAAAAGCCGTAGTATAGTAAGTTGAAAAAAGTGATGAAAAAGCCATAGTATAGTATGTCGAAAAAAGTGATAAAAAAGCCATAGTATAGTAAGTTGAAAAAAGTGATGAAAAAGCCATAGTATAGTATGTCGAAAAAAGTTATAAAAAAGCCATAGTATAGTATGTCGAAAAAGTCATAGTATAGTATGCCGAAAAAAGTGATAAAAAGTAATAGTATTGTATGTCGAATAAAATGATAAAAACTCAGTGTATAGTTTGTCGAAAAAAGTCATAGTATAGTAAGTCAAAAAAGTGATAAGACAGTCATAGTACAGTATGTCAAAAAAAGTGATAAAAAAGCCATAGTATAGTATGTTGAAAAAAGTCATAGTATAGTATGTCGAAAAAAGTCATAGTATAGTATGTCGAAAAAAGTCATAGTATGTTTGTCGATAGAAGTCATATTATAGTATCGAAAAAAGTGATAAAAAAGCCATAGTATAGTATGTTGAAAAAAGTCATTGTATAGTATATCAAAAAAATGACAAAAAAGCCATAGTATAGTATGTTGAAAAAACTAATGAAAACAGCCATACTATAGTATGTTGAAAAAAGTCATTGTATAGTATGTCGAAAAAGGTGATAAAAACGCTATAGTAAGTATGTCGAAAAAGTTATAAGAAAAGCCATAGTTTAATATGTTGAAAAAAGTCATTGTATAGTATGTCAAAAAAAAGTGATAAAAAAGCCATAGTATAGTATGTCGAAAAAAGTCATAATATAGTATGTCAAAAAAAGCCATAGTATAGTATGTCGACAAAAGTGTTAAAAAAAGTCATAGTATAGTAAGTCGATAAAAGTGATAAAAAAGCCATAGTATAGTATGTCAAAAAAGTTATAAGAAAAGCCATAGCTTAGTATGTTGAAAAATGCCATCTATAGGGTGTCAAAAAAAGTGATGAAAAAGTCATAGGATAGTATGTATGTAGACATAGGCAGATGAGGTGGCTGAATGGTTAAGGTGATGGACTGCTAATCCATTGTGCTCTGCATGTGTGGGTTTGAATCCCATCCCTGTTGAACCATAGTGATTTGTTGTGCTACAGTAAGGTCTCACCATAATAACTGGATTCTTTCAAATAATTATCTTTGCTATGTGTGTTGTTTTATGTTATCAGTTTCTCCCAGTACTTTACTATAGTTTGTTGAAAAAAGTGATAAAAAAGTCATGGTATAGTATGTCGAAAAAAGCCATAGTATAGTATGTCGAAAAAGTTATAAAAAAGCCATAGTATAGTATGTTGAAAAAAGTGATAAAAACGCTATAGTATAGTATGTCGAAAAAGTTATAAGAAAAGCCATAGTTTAGTATGTTGAAAAAAGTCATTGTATAGTATGTCAAAAAAAGTGATGAAATAAGCCGTAGCATAGTATGTCGAAAACAGTGATGAAAAAGTCATAGGATAGTATGTATGTAGACATAGGCAGATGAGGTGGCTGAGTGGTTAAGGTGATGGACTGCTAAGCCATTGTGTTCTGCATCTGTGGGTTTGAATCCCATCCATGTCGAACCATAGTGATTTATTCTGCTACAGTTACGTCTCACCATAATAACTGGATTCTTTCAAATAGTTATCTTTGCTATGTGTTGTTTTATGTTATCAGTTTCTCCCAGGACTATAGTATAGTTTGTCGAAAAAAGTGATAAAAAGCAATAGTATTGTATGTTGAAAAAAAATTATAAAAACTCATTGTATAGTTTATCGAAAATAGTCATAGTATAGTATCGAAAAAAAAGTGATAAAAAAGCCATAGTATAGCATGTCGAAAAAAGTTATAAAAAAGCCATAGTATAGTATGTCGAAAAAAGTCATAGTATAGTATGCCGAAAAAAGTGATAAAAAGTAATAGTATTGTATGTCGAATAAAATGATAAAAACTCAGTGTATAGTTTGTCGAAAAAAGTCATAGTATCGTAAGTCCAAAAAGTGATAAGACAGTCATAGTACAGTATGTCGAAAAAGTCATAATATAGCATGTCGAAAAAAGTCATAGTATGTTTGTCGACAGAAGTCATATTATAGTATCGAAAAAAGTGATAAAAAAAGCCATAGTATAGTATGTTGAAAAAAGTCATTGTATAGTATGTTAAAAAAATGATAAAAAAGCCATAGTATAGTATGTCGAAAAAAGTCATAATATAGTACGTTGAAAAAGTCATAGTATAGTATGTCAAAAAAAGCCATAGTATAGTATGTCGAAAAAGTGATGAAAAAGTCATAGTATAGTAAGTCGAAAAAAGTGATGAAAAAGCCATAGTATAGTATGTCGAAAAAAGTTACAAAAAAGCCATAGTATAGTATGTTGAAAAAAGTGATAAAAAAGCCATAGTATAGTATGTCGAAAAAAGTGATAAAAAAAGCCATAGTATAGTATGTTGAAAAAAGTCATTGTATAGTATGTTAAAAAAATGATAAAAAAGCCATAGTATAGTATGTTGAAAAAAGTCATTGTATAGTATGTTAAAAAAATGATAAAAAAGCCATAGTATAGTATGTCGAAAAAAGTCATAATATAGTACGTCGAAAAAGTCATAGTATAGTATGTCGAAAAAAGCCATAGTATAGTATGTCGAAAAAAGTGATAAAAAAGCCATAGTATAGTATGTCGAAAAAAGTTATAAAAAAGCCATAGTATAGTATGTTGAAAAAAGTGATAAAAACGCTATAGTATAGTATGTCGAAAAAGTTATAAGAAAAGCCATAGTTTAGTATGTTGAAAAAAGTCATTGTATAGTATGTCAAAAAAAGTGATGAAATAAGCCGTAGCATAGTATGTCGAAAACAGTGATGAAAAAGTCATAGGATAGTATGTATGTAGACATAGGCAGATGAGGTGGCTGAGTGGTTAAGGTGATGGACTGCTAAGCCATTGTGTTCTGCATCTGTGGGTTTGAATCCCATCCATGTCGAACCATAGTGATTTATTCTGCTACAGTTACGTCTCACCATAATAACTGGATTCTTTCAAATAGTTATCTTTGCTATGTGTTGTTTTATGTTATCAGTTTCTCCCAGGACTATAGTATAGTTTGTCGAAAAAAGTGATAAAAAGCAATAGTATTGTATGTTGAAAAAAATTATAAAAACTCATTGTATAGTTTATCGAAAATAGTCATAGTATAGTATCGAAAAAAAAGTGATAAAAAAGCCATAGTATAGCATGTCGAAAAAAGTTATAAAAAAGCCATAGTATAGTATGTCGAAAAAAGTCATAGTATAGTATGCCGAAAAAAGTGATAAAAAGTAATAGTATTGTATGTCGAATAAAATGATAAAAACTCAGTGTATAGTTTGTCGAAAAAAGTCATAGTATCGTAAGTCCAAAAAGTGATAAGACAGTCATAGTACAGTATGTCGAAAAAGTCATAATATAGCATGTCGAAAAAAGTCATAGTATGTTTGTCGACAGAAGTCATATTATAGTATCGAAAAAAGTGATAAAAAAGCCATAGTATAGTATGTTGAAAAAAGTCATTGTATAGTATGTTAAAAAAATGATAAAAAAGCCATAGTATAGTATGTCGAAAAAAGTCATAATATAGTACGTTGAAAAAGTCATAGTATAGTATGTCAAAAAAAGCCATAGTATAGTATGTCGAAAAAGTGATGAAAAAGTCATAGTATAGTAAGTCGAAAAAAGTGATGAAAAAGCCATAGTATAGTATGTCGAAAAAAGTTACAAAAAAGCCATAGTATAGTATGTTGAAAAAAGTGATAAAAAAGCCATAGTATAGTATGTCGAAAAAAGTGATAAAAAAAGCCATAGTATAGTATGTTGAAAAAAGTCATTGTATAGTATGTTAAAAAAATGATAAAAAAGCCATAGTATAGTATGTTGAAAAAAGTCATTGTATAGTATGTTAAAAAAATGATAAAAAAGCCATAGTATAGTATGTCGAAAAAAGTCATAATATAGTACGTCGAAAAAGTCATAGTATAGTATGTCGAAAAAAGCCATAGTATAGTATGTCGAAAAAAGTGATAAAAAAGCCATAGTATAGTATGTCGAAAAAAGTGATAAAAAAGCCATAGTATAGTATGTCGACAAAAGTCATATTATAGTATGCCGAAAAAAGTGATAAAAAGCAATAGTATTGTATGTTGAAAAAAATTTATAAAAACTCATTGTATAGTTTATCGAAAACAGTCATAGTATAGCATTGAAAAAAAAGTGATAAAAAAGCCATAGTATAGTATGTCGAAAAAGTCATAGTATAGTATGTTGAAAAAAGTGATGAAAAAGCCATAGTATAGTATGTCGAAAAAAGTTATAAAAAAGCCATAGTATAGTATGTCGAAAAAAGTCATAGTATAGTATGCCGAAAAAAGTGATAAAAAGTAATAGTATTGTATGTCGAATAAAATGATAAAAACTCAGTGTATAGTTTGTCGAAAAAAGTCATAGTATAGTTAGTCAAAAAAGTGAGAAGACAGTCATAGTACAGTATGTCAAAAAAAGTGATAAAAAAGCCATAGTATAGTATGTTGAAAAAAGTCAGTATAGTATGTCGAAAAAGTCATAATATAGCATGTCGAAAAAAGTCATAGTATGTTTGTCGACAGAAGTCATATTATAGTATCGAAAAAAGTGATAAAAAAAGCCATAGTATAGTATGTCGAAAAAAGTCATAATATAGTACGTCGAAAAAGTCATAGTATAGTATGTCAAAAAAAGCCATAGTATAGTATGTCGAAAAAGTGATGAAAAAGTCATAGTATAGTAAGTCGAAAAAAGTGATGAAAAAGTCATAGTATAGTATGTCGAAAAAAGTGTTAAAAAAAGTCAGTATAGTAAGTCGAAAAAAGTGATGAAAAAGCCATAGTATAGTATGTCGAAAAAAGTTACAAAAAAGCCATAGTATATTATGTTGAAAAAAGTCATAGTATAGTATGTCGAAAAAAGGGATAAAAAAGTCATATATACTATGGCTTTTTTATCCCTTTTTTCGACATACTATACTATGACTTTTTTCGACTTTTTTTTGTCGAAAAAAGTGATAAAAAAGCCATAGTATAGTATGTCAAAAAAAGTTATAAAAAAGCAATAGCATAGTATGTCGAAAAAACTGATGAAAACAGCCATAGTATAGTAAGTTGAAAAAAGTGATAAAAAAAAGCCATAGTATAGTATGTCGAAAAAAAGTGATAAAAAAGCCGTAGTATAGTAGGCCTATGTCGAAAAAAGTCATAATATAGTACGTCGAAAAAGTCATAGTATAGTATGTCGAAAAAAGTGTTAAAAAAAGTCATAGTATAGTAAGTCGAAAAAAGTGATGAAAAAGCCATAGTATATTATGTTGAAAAAAGCCATAGTATAGTATGTCAAAAAAAGTTATAAAAAAGCAATAGCATAGTATGTCGAAAAAACTGATGAAAACAGCCATAGTATAGTAAGTTGAAAAAAGTGATAAAAAAAAGCCATAGTATAGTATGTCGAAAAAAAGTGATAAAAAAGCCGTAGTATAGTAGGCCTATGTCGAAAAAAGTCATAATATAGTACGTCGAAAAAGTCATAGTATAGTATGTCGAAAAAAGTGTTAAAAAAAGTCATAGTATAGTAAGTCGAAAAAAGTGATGAAAAAGCCATAGTATATTATGTTGAAAAAAGTCATAGTATAGTATGTCGAAAAAAGGGATAAAAAAGCCATATATACTATGGCTTTTTTATCCCTTTTTTCGACATACTATACTATGACTTTTTTCGACTTTTTTTTGTCGAAAAAAGTGATAAAAAAGCCATAGTATAGTATGTCAAAAAAAGTTATAAAAAAGCAATAGCATAGTATGTCGAAAAAACTGATGAAAACAGCCATAGTATAGTAAGTTGAAAAAAGTGATAAAAAAAGCCATAGTATAGTATGTCGACAAAAGTCATATTATAGTATGTCGAAAAAAGTGATAAAAAGCAATAGTATTGTATGTTGAAAAAAAATGATAAAAACTCATTGTATAGTTTATCGAAAATAGTCATAGTATAGTATCGAAAAAAATGTGATAAAAAGCCATAGTATAGTATGTTGAAAAAAGTCATAATATAGTATGTCGAAAAAGTCATAGTATAGTATGTCGAAAAAAGGGATAAAAAAGCCATAGTATAGTATGTCGAAAAAAGGGATAAAAAAGCCATAGTATAGTATGTCAAAAAAAGTTATAAAAAAGCAATAGCATAGTATGTCGAAAAAACTGATGAAAACAGCCATAGTATAGTAAGTCTAAAAAAGTGATAAAAAAAGCCATAGTATAGTATGTCGACAAAAGTCATATTATAGTATGTCGAAAAAAGTGATAAAAAGCAATAGTATTGTATGTTGAAAAAAAATGATAAAAACTCATTGTATAGTTTATCGAAAATAGTCATAGTATAGTATGGAAAAAAAAGTGATAAAAAGCCATAGTATAGTATGTTGAAAAAAGTAATTGTAAAGTATATAAAAAAAATGATAAAAAAGCCATAGTATAGTATGTCAAAAAAAGTCATAATATAGTATGTTGAAAAAGTCATAGTATAGTATGTCGAAAAAAGTGATAAAAAAGCCATAGTATAGTATGTCGAAAAAAGTGTTAAAAAAAGTCATAGTATAGTAAGTCGAAAAAAGTGATGAAAAAGCCATAGTATAGTATGTCGAAAAAAGTGATGAAAAAGCCATAATATAGTATGTCGACAAAAGTTATAAAAAAGTCATAGTATAGTATGGTGAAAAAAGTCATACTATAGTATGTCGAAAAAAGTCATAGTATGTTTGTCGACAGAAGTCATATTATAGTATCGAAAAAAGTGATAAAAAAGCCATAGTATAGTATGTTGAAAAAAGTCATTGTATAGTATATCAAAAAAATGACAAAAAAGCCATAGTATAGTATGTCGAAAAAAGTGATAAAAAAGCCATAGTATAGTATGTTGAAAAAACTGATGAAAACAGCCATAGTATAGTATGTTGAAAAAAGTCATTGTATAATATGTCAAAAAATGATAAAAAAGTCATAGTATAGTATGTCGAAAAAAGTCATAATATAGTACGTCGAAAAAGTCATAGTATAGTATGTCGAAAAAAGCCATAGTATAGTATGTCGAAAAAAGTTACAAAAAAGCCATAGTATATTATGTTGAAAAAAGTAATAGTATTGTATGTCGAAAAAAATGATAAAAACTCATTGTATAGTTTGTCGAAAAAAGTCATAGTATATTAAGTCAAAAAAGTGATAAGACAGTCATAGTACAGAATGTCGAAAAAAGTGATAAAAAAGCCATAGTATAGTATGTTGAAAAAAGTCATAGTATAGTATGTCAAAAAAAGGGATAAAAAAGTCATAGTATAGTATGTCAAAAAAATGACAAAAAAGTCATAGTATATCGAAAAAAGTGATAAAAAAGCCATAGTATAGTATGTTGAAAAAAGTCATTGTATAGTATGTCAAAAAAGTGATAAAAAAGCCATAGTATAGTATGTCGAAAAAATTGATGAAAACGTCATAGGATAGTATGTATGTAGACATAGGCAGATGAGGTGGCTGAATGGTTAAGGTGATGGACTGCTAATCCATTGTGCTCTGCACTCGTGGGTTTGAATCCCATCCTTGTTGAACCATAGTGATTTATTCTGCTACAGTTACGTCTCACCATAATAACTAGATTCTTTCAAATAATTATCTTTGCTATGTGTGTTGTTTTATGTTATCAGTTTCTCCCAGAACTATAGTATAGTTCGTTGAAAAAAGTGATAAAAAAGTCATGGTAGAGTATGCCAAAAAAAGTTATAGTATAGTATGTCGAAAAAGTTATAAAGAAGCCATAGTATAGTATGTCGAAAAAAGGGATAAAAAAGCCATAGCATAGTATGTCAAAAGAACTGATGAAAACAGCCATAGTATAGTATGTCAAAAAAGTGATAAAAAAAAGCCATAGTATAGTATATCGAAAAAAGTGATGAAATAAGCCGTAGCATAGTATGTCGAAAAAAGTCATACTATGTTGAAAAAAGTCATAGTATAGTATGTCGAAAAAAAGTCATATTATAGCACGTTGAAAAAAGTGGAAAGAAATTCATAGTATAGTATGTCAAAAAAAGTCATAGTGTATGTTGAAAAAAGTAGAAAGAAAGTCATAGTATAGTATGTCTAAAAAAGTCACAGCATAGTATCTCGAAAAAAGTGGAAAGAAAGTCATATAGTATGTCAAAAAAAGGGAAAAACAGTATGTCGAAAAAATTCATAGAATAGTATGTCGAAAAAAGTCATAGCATAGTATGTCGAAAAAAGGGAAAAACGTCATTGTATGTAGAGAAAAGTCATAGTATACATAGTATGTCGAAAAAAGTCATAGTATAGCATGTCGAAAAAAGTGGAAAAGGCATAGTATAGTATGTTGTAAAAAATGTCATGTGAGAAATGATAACATTGTCCATTGACCTTTTTTAGTCTAATCTTTAAAAGTCAACCATAAGAACCACTGGCCAAAGACATGACAACCACAGCAGTGGAGCAGCTTCCTCTGATTTTTGCTAAACATTCTAAGTTTCAAGGTTGTTTTCATATTTCCTTTTTTTTTCTTCTTTTTTTTATCGTTGGGGGTATTGCTGGTTTTGCTTTTTCTCACCATCTTGATTTACCATCCAGATGCGTTGATGATTTCTTTTTTTCTGTTCTTGGATTGGCTGAACTGCCAAACAATCTCCTCACAAATACAGAAATTCAATTTAACATTACAAGGAACGGCATGAAGTGGTGTTTTAGGAAAGTTAACTGTCTCCCTAATCTCAGCCAATAAATACATGTACTTTTTTAAATGTTGAAATGAATTGTCCTGGTCTGCCATATGTCAATGTCTCTGGATTACATTCGGCACACATAACATAACATAACCCTAGAGCTGCTTATGGTTGTTGATTAACTTGTTCTGCCTAAAAGTACATTAATCATAACAGGTTTGTTTCACAGTTAAACAGGGGAAGGTCAGAAAATTAAAAGTAACCAAAATACTATTAGTTAGCTCATTTTAGCTATAGTTCCTGTAATTATTATTTATGTATTTAATATAATGAAGAACATTACCATTACAAAACAAAAATTGGAAAATATAATCAGATGTAACAAAAAAAAGTAACAATAATTACACTTTAAGAAAATAAAAAGGCTGTAGTTTGTGATGCAGTTTAAATGTATTGTTATACCTGGAGTTGTTTCTACTTTTTTGAAACAAGGACACATATTTATAGTCTTGAAATAGGATTATCCATTTAACTTGAAAATGACTTTTTTTGGATTGACAAAGTTGACATCAGTGGATGTAAACAAAAAGCAAATGAAGACATAATGTAATATGAATTAAAAAGTACATCCTGTTTAGTAACCACATGGTGCCAATAAACTGAACAAAGAATAAGACAAAATACACTTTAAGTTCTTTTATTAAGATTTTCTTCTGTACAGAGTGAGGAGTGTATCTGTTCCACGTTAGCTGGTCAGCAGCTTTGTACAAGTGTCTGTACAACAGGAGGTCAAACAGTACTGATGAGGAAATGTGTTAACGGTTGGCTTTTGGTAGAAGGCAGGTCAAGAAGGTGCGGCATGAATTGATAACACATACACACATACTCGCACGCAGGCAACCCTCCAAACTATTTACAACAAGATGGCTGACTGGCCCTTGAGACAGATAAGTAAAGACAAACACAACTCAAATAGTTATCACATAAAGTATTTCAAAGGAAAAAAAGCAGAAAAAAATAAACTCAAAAGTATCCATAATAGACCCATTAAAAGGCCCATCTGGAGTTAGTTTATTTACAGTCTCATTTAAAACAAAGTCCGTGGCTCTCTGCTAATAAATCATACAACGCTGCTACACTGTAACCTCTGCGTGCTCCGTTTGTGTTTATGCCAAGAGAGCCAACAGTGACGCTGCCACTTCATCTCAAATCTTTTTTTTTTTTTTTTTGCGCTAACTGATCAGGGACAACACAGGTGTTAAAAAAGAAAGAAAAGAAATGTCTCTAGAAACTGACTATAAACTTGCTTTGTTTATCATTAAAAATCCAATTAGAGCTTTATGACTTAACCCTTGTGTTGTCTTCCCGTCAACCTTGAAAAAAACATTTTTGATGCCTTTTTTACACAGTTTGGTTTTAAACTTTAACGTTTTAAATTGTTAAATTTTTCTTCTACACATTTTCAGCGCTTATTTCTACGTCCCATATTTTCTGATATAAAACAAAAATTGAAAACGGGTCAATGTGACATGAAGTCAACACAAGGGTTAAGTCAATTTGTGAAATGCCAGATCCTAAATAATTTACTTGAAGAAAAACATGTCTTCTAGGCAGGTAAAATCACTTGGTCTTAAAAACATCCTACATCAGGCCATAGAATGCTGCTTTAACTCTTATTTTCCCATTGAACGCTTTTTTGCCATTAAAATTTAATTTCAAGCTGATTAGTTTTTCTCAATTTTACTTCAGTCATCAGTTGTTATTCAGTCTACTATTTCATTTTCAATTCATTTCCTTTCATTTCCCTGCAATGACTGACTTTGTAATTTGCTGACATGTGCTGCTACTCAGTTAATTTGTTATCATGTTTATTGGGATGAACTATTGCAATCAGCTGTTTGGGCTGCAAAACTGAGGGAAAACGTGCAAATAGTTTGACAAAGTTTAGTTTAGTTTAGTTTAAAAGTGTCAGGGGTGACTATTTTGAGCTAAGGTTTCTCTACACATACAGTAGGAGATTTTAGGCTCAGTTCACACTTTACGTGGATTTAATGTTTGTTTGCACTTGGCTCAGACCAACGTCATCTTCACCTTGAAGGCGCAAATCTGCTGAAATCTGAGGTTGACTGGCAGACACTGCAGTGCTAACAAAATCAGGATAAAAGAAATATTAGAACAGCTTTGTCAGATTTAAACGTGATGTGCCTTTAACGGGTATGAATCCGTTGCTGCTGCCTGATTTGGGTAAATCCATCATAGTACGTTTCCAAGTGATTTTGAAGGCTATTCATTCTCAAAAACTGTTCGTGATTTCCCTTTCCATTCCACACAGTTTCATGGAATTTCAAAGACCTCAGCACTGCTCGACTTGGCGTGATGTGATGAACATGAAAGAAACTAAAACGTGTGGTCCCATGTGGTGTACAGTGTCATTAATAAAAAAACATAAATAATTAACAGAAAAACATGGTCAGTATAGTAAAAAAGACAACTTTCAAGCATACGTAGTGTGAGGAGTTGCTAATCTTGCTGTTATGAAGTTTATCGTACATATTAGTGTGTGTTACTATAAATGGTTAATACAAACAATTTGATAGCATTTTTATAGTAAGTAGAACATATCCAGTATCCTTTTCGTCATCCTCACCTCAGTCAACCTGCAGATCTCTAGTTTGTATAAATATCTTTTTGAAGCCTGTGACCAGCCCACTGAATGGCTTGCTAAGATGCAGAGACTAGGGTCACTTTGCTCATTTGCTTATGTTTAGGAGTGTAAACTCAGGAGTATACGATGACCTAAAAATAATGGAAACATAAAGTAACATGCAAGGAAAAAGACAACAATGGAATAGGCCTCAGAAAAAGACACTGTAGAAATGAATCCCTACATAAATGCCTTCCTGATATACAGTAGATTGTTCCCTTCAACGTAATACTACAAGCCAGCAATTCCTCTGTTGCACCACTAGGGGGCATTAACAGTTACAGGTAGAGAGGGAAGGGCCGAGAAGGCAGCAGGTTCATGTAAACAACAACACAATGTGAGAGGCATTAGTCACGTGTGCTGGGGGTGCAAAAGCGTTGTGGGTATGTCGCAAGAGAGCAGGTTGGCTGTTGTTGAGGAGGGGGAAATGTGAAGGGAAGGGGGGGATAAGTGGTTGTGAAATACATACGCCCCCGCAAACATCGCCGAAATATGAACGTGTCAGTTTGGTCTGTGAGTCCCATGGATTTCTAAGTAAAACCAAACCCCCAATTGATGTGGACAGTTTGAAGCATAAGATGAGCTGAAACAAGCAGCACCCACCGTCAAAGCCAATGTGAAGGTCTTTAATAGGTCCCATAACTATGTCATTTTCAGGTTTCTACTGGGGGTTTCTACTAGAAAAACGGTTTACATGCTCTAATTGTTCACAATACATAATGTTTCCTATACCGTCTGTCTGAATATACCTGTATTTACCCCTGTCTGAAACCGATCTTTTTACAGCGCCACGTTCTTTTAAACCCTCCCTCCTGAACAAGCCCAGTTGCTCTGATGGAGTCAGCGTTTAGGGTCTTTTGACATCTGCCGGGTCTCACGTGTTTCGGCACCCGTCATTGCAGCATCGGGGAATGACAGTAGGGAATTTCTCCTCTATCTATATCTATCTCTATATATATACCACACACCTACATAATAATTCACCCACCCACCACACACACACACCCACACACATATTTCCCCCATATGAGTATATCAGATCGATATCTCTATATGTATACTCTGTATCTATGTAGGTGTCTCCTTATCTATCTCTCCTATGTCTATGTCTGTGTCTCTATCTCGATATCTATACTCCATAGTATATATGTATGTGTCCATATCTCTATCCATCGGTCTCTATGTCTGTCTCTGTTTGCTGTCTCTCTCTCTCCATATGTCTGTCTCTGTTGTCTCACGATATGCATTTATCTCTCTAGAGAGAACGAGTAGAGTAGAGAGAGCTGAGAGCGAGAAAGGGGAGATACCGAGGGGAGAGAGGGAGGGAGAGAGAGAGATGAGAGACAGACAGACGAGGGAGAGAGGGAGGAGAGAGGGGGGGAGCGAGGAGGAGGACAGCGGGAGGGAGGGAGGAGAGAGAAGAGAGATGAGAGAGAGATAAGACAGACGAGACAGAGACAGAGACGCGACGACAGAGCAGACAGAGAGAGAGTAATGTCGACGTAAGGAAGACGAGAGAGGGCGACAGAAGTAGACAGACAGAACTAGGTAGACAGAAGCAGAGACGAGAGAGGAGAAGGACAGAGAGAACCGTAAATCGTGACAGGAGACCGACATAGACAAGATAGAGAGAGAGGATCAATGTAGAGATAGATACAAGTGAGAGAGACAGATATATAGACAAAAGATAGAGAGATAGAGATAGTGACCGAGAGAGATAGATATCTAGGATTATTCGTATATATAATAGAAGAGAGACATAGCAGAGATATATATAGATACCATATATGAGATGGATACAATCATAGATATATAGAGAGATTTTTAATAATCCGACATACCTACCTACATATAAGAGTAGAGATATAGATAAGAACGATAGAGAGACCGATATAGCTGACACACCAAACACATATATAGAAAGATTGAGATATAGACAAGATAGTAGCAAAAGAGTACAAAAACACGAGACGAGAAGAATATATATATATATATGTATTAGATATAGTCACGACACACCTCTATATATGATTAGTGTATGATATATAGAACAGAATTATTATCTATAATATAGAGATTATAGAATAAGGATAGAGATACAGATAAATAGAGAGATAGAAGCTAGATAGACATATATATAGATATATGAGAGAGAGATATAATGTTTTTTACGCATAGTCGACTGGATCTGTACTGCGATGAGTGGTGATTATAGAATCTATGGTAGAAAGATAGAGAAGAGTAATATAGATTAGATTAGTAGTATGATTGTATATAGAGCATGTATAGAATGGTAGAGTAGAAGAGATAGAGAGATACTTGAGTGGATGATAGAGTAGATAGATATATATAGGGGGTGGGTTATTATAGATATATGATATATTAGACGAGATAGAGCTTAGGGGTGGGTGTATATAGATATTAGATATGGATATATATAGAGATATAGATAGATGTGGGGTTGGTGGATATAGATATTAGAGCGAGATCTAGAGAGATAGATATCGATAGAGGGAGGTAGGGAGGGCTGTAGTGTAGAGATATATATGATAATTAAGAGATATGTATATCGATATATGATATTAGAGAGATATAGAGAGGTCCATGAGAGAGAGAGAGATAGCTATTATGAGGGAGATAGAGATATATCGAAAGAGATAGAGTATAAATATATAGACTGGTATAGATGATAGGTACTAGAGAGGGGGAGAGTAGAGATAGAGAGTGTATTAAGTAGATGTGATATCATAGAGGGAAGTAGGTGTATGAGATCTGAGATAGAGCTGGGGGAGATGAGAGAGATGGAGGGAGGTAAGAAGATCAGGGAGGATTAGAGAGATGGAGGGGATATTAGAGGATGTAGGTCTGTATCGAGGTAGGGGGATGTAGAGAGGGCTAGATTATAGATATGATATTAGGGATAGAGGGAGAGGCGATAGAGGGATGAGGGTTAGGGGGGAGGTAGATGATATAGTAGAGAGAGTAATACAGAAATGGACCCGACCAGAGGCGCGCAACCCCGACATATGTAGATAGAGTACAGATAGACAGACATAGATGACAGCTGTAGGTAGGGATTATTATAGATAGAAGAAAGATAGATGTAGACATATACAGATAGAGAGAGAGGAGAAGATATATAGGGAGATAGAGAGTATAGTAGTATATATTATACAGTATTACATCATATGTATTATAATATACAGACAGAACGATCATATAGACATAGGTGTATTATATATAGAGACAATACAAGAGAATATGTATAGCTAATATATATATTATATACACATTACTATTAAGATGTTATATACTATATATAATACCATACCATATATACATAGGTATATAAATGTATATATATATATATCATATAATACATATGTATATACATGATCTATATTATAATACATATGTACTAATAGGGGTGTGTGTGTGGGAGTGTGTGTGTGTGTGATATGTATGTAGGTATGGGTTGTATATATATTATTATAGATATAGATAGAGGTTAGAATAGAAGTGCCCCCTACAGTCCTTCCCACCACTGACTGCACTGACGGCTTTGCAGAGAAAACAGTGAGCCGCAGATGCAAGAAAAAGACATCTAACCCGCTGACAATAGAGCAGACTGGGCGTTGGCAGGGGGAGGGTTTTAAGAGAGGGGCGCTTAAAAAGAAGCGTTTCATGACAGCGGTAATACAGGTATATTCAGGAATCGACGGTGAGGAAAACAAATAGGGTCTTGAACAATTAAAGCATGTACTGTGTCTAGTAGAAACCAGAAGAACTGAAAGAGATGAGCATATGATGGGACCTTTAAAGGACCCTTTCCCTGGCTTTGACGGTGGGTGCTGCTTGTTTCAGCGCTCAGCTTAGATTAAACTGTCCAAGCAATCAAGGGTGTTAATAGAACCAGGACCACAAGAACTAAATCGTGACACCTTCATATTGTCGGCGTTGGCCGAAGAAACCTTGATTCTCCTATTTTATTATTTAAATGTTTTTTTATGCATTTTTAATGCATATCGGTCCCCTATTTTTGTCTGTGGTTTTTACAGATATTAACAGGACGTTCCTTGTCAGCCAAAACATTGCTACACTTAACAATGTTTTCAAAGAGCCTTATTATTTCCGTGAAAAGCAAACGGTTGGTTGACCTCTACTAAGCAGTAAGGGTGCACATTGGTCGTTGTGAGATGCCTGTGCTGAAAGTGGGCATGGGATGTATATTGATGTTGTGCGCATGCTGAAACAGTATGACGATGAGTGAACATAAGCAGTGCTTGTGACATGCAGGGTAATTACTTATACATGTTTACATTCTGGAGCATCTTTTTATTTTTGTGAGTTATGTCTCTCCACATTGGGTTGGTTTCCATGAACTGCTGCCTTCTTCGGCCCTTCATCTTACCGCTAATGTTAATGCCCTAGTGGTGCACACAGAGGAATGGCTGCTTGTAGTATTACGTTGAAGGGAACAAATTACTGTATATCCAGGAAGGCAATTGATGTGGGATTCAATGTCTACAGTGTCTTTTCTGAGGCATTCATTGTGGTATTTTTTCTTGAGTTTACTTTATGGTTCCATTATTTTTAGGTCATCGTTATACTCCTGAGTTTACACTCCTAAATTAAGCCCAAATGAGAACAGGCCACTAGTATCTTGCATTTACGCAAGCATTCAGTGGGTGGTCACGCGGCCTTCAAAAAGATATTTATACAAACTAAGAGATCTGCAGGTTGACTGAGAGGTTGAGGAGGACGCAAACCAGGATCTGGATATGGTTACTTACTATAAACAGGACATTCAAATTTGTTTGTATTACCCCTTATTAGTCAAAACCACTAATATGTCGATAACTTCTAACAGCAAGATAGAAACTACTTCCACACATACCGTCATGCCTTGAAAGTTGTCTTTTACTATACGACAATGTTTCTGTTCATTATTCTATGTTTTTCTTAGAATGACACTGTACACACCATAGGGGACCCCAACGTTTTAGTGTCTTTCGTTCAGCAATTCACGCCAAAGTAGACATAGAGGCTGAGGTCTTGTGATAATTCCATGCCAACTGTGTGGAAGGAAAGGGAATCTCCACGAATACAGCTTTTTGAGATGATAGCACGTTTCATAAAAAAAGCTTGGAACCCGATAATTTGAGGATTACCCAAATCAGGCAGCAGCAACGGATTCATACCCGTTAAAGGCATCGTTTTTAAATCTGACAAAGCTGTTTAATTTCTTTTTATCCTGATTTTGTAGCATTGCAGTGTTGCCAGTCAACCTCAGATTTTCACGCAGATTTTTCGCCTCACCAGGGAAGATGACCTGTTGGTGAGCCAAGTGCAAACACACATTAAATCCCAACGTGAAAGTGTGTGAATGAGCCTAAACATCTCCCCTAACTGTACTGTGTAGCAGACCACCTCTAAGCCCCTCAACAACACTCGTCCATCACCCCACCCCTAGACATTAGTAAACTTTAACCAACCACCCCACACCTAAACAATAACAACTTACTGCCTCACAACTAAACTCTCTGCAACGTTTTCCCCCGTTTGCAGCCCAACAGACCTGACATGAATGAAGACGAGTTCATTCCCCAATAAAACATGACTCAACACAACCCACATAAACACTGCACCGTAGCAGCAACCTGTGACCAGCACAACATTACCACAAAGTCACACAGTCATTGCCACGGGAAAATTGAGCCCAGCGACAACCAACAGTGAAATTGAAAAATCGAAATACCGTAGGACCCCCATTCCAACGCACCACATAACACCACTGCAGACACCCTGCGCTTAAAACCCAAACCCTATGCCGAAGCAAACCAACCCCCCTCAAATCACACGCACCCCTTGAAACGTAAATTTACAAATGGCAACCCCAAAAAGCGTCAATGGGCCACAAAAACGACGAAAAATCAAAAGAAAAAATAAGACGATTTAAAGCCCAGGCATTCATCCTGGCACTGATCGTAGGCGTGTACTTTTAAGACCAAGTGATTTTACACTGCCTAACGAGACCATGTTTCTGTTTCATTCAAGATAAACTTAATTTAAGGAAATCGGCATTTGCACAACATTGAACCTTAACCACCTATAGTGGTGACTGCCCAATGTCACACATAATGAAAAACACCAGGATTTGCAACTTTTTGGTTTATGATCAGACAAAATCAGGGGAGAGAAATACAAGCGACCTGTGACAACAAATTGCTGATTAGAAGGACAAAAAGTTATACAAATTTAAAAACGTTTAACAGCTTTCAACACAAAAACCAAAAAACTGTCGATAAACAAAACCGGCCCAATCAAAACAATGCTTTTTTCACACACAAAGGTTGCAACGGGACCACCAGACAACCCAAAGGGTAAGCTCATTAAAGCTCTACATAGATTTTTGACCACATGCATAAACAACAGCCAGATTATATAGTCAAAGTTTTACCCGAGCCACCATTTCTCTTTCTTCTCTTTTTAACCACCACACTTGTAGTTGCTCACCCCCTGCACAAGATTAAGAGCAAACAAAAAAAAAAATAAAAAAAAGATTTGAGATGCAACTTAGCGGAACCCCAGCGGCACGGTGGCTCATCTGGACATAAAACACAAAAGGAGCACGACAGCAGGTTACAGTGTATGAAGCGTTGTATGAGTTATTAGCAGAGAGGCCCGGAATTATTTTTTTACAATGAGACTGTAAATAATAACCTGTTGCGGCATTTTGAATGGGTCTATTTTGGAACTCTTGAGTTTATTTTGTTCTGCTTTTTTTTCCTTGAAATACTTGTATGTGCATAAATATCTTCTGAGTTGTGTGTGCTTACTATCTTATCGTCTCAAGGGCGTCAGCATCTTGTTGTAGTAGTTGGAGTGGTTGATGCGAGCGGTATGTGTGTAGTGTCGTTATCAATTCATGCAGCACCTTCTTGACCTGCTTCTACAAAAGCCAACGTTACACATTCTCATCAGTCTGTTGACCTCCTGTGTACAGTACACTTGTACAAAGCTGATGACCAGCCGAACGTGGAAGCAGCTACACTCCTCACTCTGTACAGAAAGAAATTTAATAAAAGAAACGTACGAAAGGTATCGCTTGTTATTCTTGTTCAGTCCGCTATTGTGACCATGTGGATACTAAACGGTGTACTTTTTAATTATATTACATTATGTCTTCATTTGCTTGGGTTTACATCCACTGATGAACATTTGTCAATCCAAAACAACGTCATTTCCAAGTTTAAATGGTAATCCTATTCAAGACTTAACTATGTGGCTTGTTTCAAAAAGAGTGAAAACAAATCCACGGTCTCACATACATTTAATGCATCCACCCACTACACGCCTTTTTTTATTTTTAAAAGTGTAATTATTTGTTATTTTTTTTGTTAACATCTGATTATATTTTCCATTTTTGATTTTGTAATTGGTACGTATTTTTTTTTTTCATTATCTTCATAATACTAATAATTACAGGACACTATAGATAAAATGAGCTAATAATAGTCTTTGGTACTTTTCAATTTTATGCCCTTCCTGTTAATCTGTGTGAAACCAACTGTTATGATAATGTCAGTGTAGGCAGCCCCGTTAGTTTTCCTGACAGTTGCAGTTTGCACGATTTTGAAATTCAGGCAGAAACAGCTACTTTTATGTAACAAAAAACTAACTTTGACAGGCAACAGAAGTGAGATTTATGTTTTATAAGAAGTGTTTTCAAAATGTATTTCCCAGCTTTGTAAGAGAAAATATTTCAGTGATGAAGACTATGATGGTAGTTTAGTTAAATGAAGTGGTGTGTCTCAAATCGCGCACTTCTGTACTTATACTAGCTATTTGAGTACACTCAATCTTTCACTTGTCGAAGTGTGGTAATGCAGTGCACTACAAGTACCCGGATGGTGCACTCATAACGGTCAAAAAGTTGAGTGTGGATCGATGGACACTTTCCACCCTCAACGGTCGCCATCTTGGCTACGTAGCGGAAGGGGCGGAGCTAACAAAAGGTGAAAAACTTTCGATAATGGCGGCCGAATATGCGACAGCGAGACCCCGGAGTATTACAAATGTAAATTGAACATTAGTCTTTTGCTATACTTGTATAACATATAAGCCACCTGTTTATGTATATTTGGTTAATTTTGGAGTCGGTGATGATTTTTGTACCGCGAATTATAACGTTAATTTGTACCGTAATTTGATGTGCTATCAAGCTAGCTTTAGCTAACCTTAGCTAGCTAACAGCGGCACAGTTTAACCAAAGAAGTTACGGGTACGTCTATACTCTTTGGTTTAACCACTGGCAAATAAGTTATAACCTAGCTAATGTACATGTGTTGTGGTATACGGTTGTTTGTTGTGTTAAACTATCGTCCTCACTGTAGACAATTTTAGCGTTAGATGTGTGATCTTGTAGATATACATTAAGCTGCGAGCGTTAGTAGTAATGTTACAGTACGTTATTGTATGCTATGTTATAACGTATTAACAGTGCTGTTTGTGTCCTGACTTATATAATCGTTAGGGACACGGACGTGGCCGTCAATGCTGCCAACTTGAGGGAAGTCCTCCTCTGCTGGAAGGCCAACGACCTGGGGGAGGAGAGAGAGGATTTCCCTGCTGGTATTGTGGACAGAACGGTGCACAGTGGCCCGGGGCATAGCAAAGGCTCTGGCTAAACCACGATAAGAGGTACCGCTGGCGAGCCAAAAGAGGAAGACAAGGGTCCCCAGCCATGGTCACACGCCGTGCCGAGGATGTACCGTTAAAGGATCCCCCTGGAGAGTCTGAAGTCCACCATCAGATCACTTTCCCCATCAAAGTACAGGGCCAGCAATGAATAGAACAATGGGATATATTTAAATGTCTATTGGGTTGCCTCTGCTTTCACTCTTGTATTGTCACTGTAATTAATAGCTATTGCAATAAACACCCTTATATAAACATGTAATATGACTATTTTCTATGCTTGTTCTTTATGTCAGTTGGACACCATTTGAATTGCTCAGATTTTGCTAAAATAACTAAAAATGGCCATTTTGGGTTGTTTTTTTACAATGAATTAGGAGCAAAAGTATGAATATCATCATACCGGTAAGTCTACGGTTGCATAAAACAGAGGGCAAAAACAAGCAACAATAACAACAATCACATTCATTTTGATGAACAAAGCAGAAATGTGTTTTTCACGAGTGACAACAGTGTTGGGAATGCTCTGCCTTGGGTACAATTCACAATTTCATAGAAGAAGAAGGAGGACTGAGATGTTGTGATGTCATTTCCTGTAAGTACATAAGGCAGTGCGCGATTTGAGACAACACTACCCTGTCAAATTTTACGCACTATGCAAGTAAGTACGTAGTGTACGAAGTGCACTTCAGTTAGTACACTAACGGAAGTGCGCGATTTGAGACACACTAAAGGTCTGGTATCTTCCTCACCTCCAATAAAGAGCTTTTCTGTGTCAACATTCAGGACTGTCTACCATGCCGTGATGAGACTCAACCAAACAGTTCCCCAAATTTAAATTTACAGTTCAAGATTTTCTTACTGACATTCTCAATGTTGTTCAACATATAAACACTTAACTCTTCCGGATAATTTAACAATCATATCAGTTCTGAATATCTTTATAGTATGTGACCAAATACAAGAAATCTGACTCTGGTTTTTGGTTGCTGTCAATGTAACCTACATCCAGAACCAGACACACAGCTAAGATGAACAAAGACAGACCAACATTTAACTACTTTTTACAGTGTGATGGCCAACAGCTCCACATGGTAACAACAGCCAGCAATGGTAATATTGTCCACAATGTCCCCCTATTCTGTTTAGTCCACAGGTTAACTTTACAGTCAGACACACCCCAAACTATTCATGATCACTAAAGTAGTCTAAACACTGTTCATTTGATTTATAATCTACATATTTATTTTCTTTGAGCCTTACACTGTTTAAATGGAGAGCACACATTTTAAATTGTAGGGTTAAATAATCATTGTTGTGTTCTATTAATCATCATGTTTTGTTCTTTGTTACCATGCTGGAGGGCCGGTCCTTCCTGGTGGAGAAAAGGCCAGGCCAAAGGTGAAGGACTGTTAAATCCTGAGGCCTGCCAATCCAGCCATACCATGTGCTGCCATGTTTGGGGGGGGGAGGGGGGGGGGGGGCAATCCAGCCATACCATGTGCTATGTGCTGCCATGTTGGGGCACAACTTTGTTGTAGTTCATGTCCGTCTCTGTTGCTCGATGGTGTTTTTTGACTCCAACGGCACCTTCCAGGCAGCTAACCCTAACCTTAACCCTAAACAAAAAACACCAAAGACCGTCTGGGTTTCTCCTTCTGTGTCCTTTGGTTTGTCCAAACCAGTATATATGTCCCCTTGTGTCTGATTGAGTCAGGTCAGTTTGTTCAGGTCATCCTGTTTTGTTGTTGGTATTTTGAGTATATTTTAGTGCTGTCAGTTAAACGCGTTATTAATGCCATTAACGCAAACCCATTTTAACGGCGCAAATTTTTTTATCTGGAGATTAACTTTCTTTTTGGCCTAGCAAACTTTGTAGTTTTTTTCACATGCTGTTGCAACAACTAGTAACGTTAGAAAAACTACAACACCACACCGGATCTAGCTAGACCGGAAACACAACAACAGGCACGCTGCACACAATTGTTTGGGCTTGCGAGCCGGCCAAAGAGTAGTAGGCTAATGTTACGTTTGAGTGGATGGCGAGCACGAGATGCCGAAATGGATGCCAATAAGATTCTGAATGGAAAGTTTACTTTTAAAAAGTTGTCGAGGGGGACAGTAGTTTTACCATACACAGCCTGTATGACACGGAGAACCCCAACTGGAACAGCTGCAGAGTGCTGCAAACGCTGTCTCATTAACCGGTGATCACTGGACATCAGTGAGTAATCAAATTATTTAGGAGTTACTAAACACTATATTAACTCTTTATATCAGCATACGGTTTTAGGACTGTGTTGTTTGTATTGTTTTTTTGTCATTTGGGACATTGTCCACCCCTTTTTCTGTCCAGGAGAATTGTTACATTCCTTATTAGAAAAACGTAAAGGTTACAAATGTCCTGCTGTGGCGTCTGGTTTTGGACCATTTAGTTTGTACTGTATAAGCAGCGTGTTAGTGTTACATCTCAGTTAGGTTAGGGACTTGGAGGAATTGTGCAATAATGACAGATTAATTTTTCTTTTGTTTACAGTAAATAAATAATAAACAATTACAAATCTCAAGTCAAGTTCATAAAGTAACTTTCTTTGCATTCATTTGATTCCCAATCAAGACACACTGGTAAGAATGGCTTTCCATTGTTGATATGTACTTAAAAACAGTTCTGAAATGCAAAATAATAGAATTTTATTCGTGTGATAAAACATGCAGTTAATCACGATTAACTATAGAAATTCAGCGATTAATCACGATTCAAATGAATCGTTTGACAGCCCTAGTATAGTTATATTTTGTTGACATCTTTTAAAAGGCCCAGATATTAAGTTCTTGGTTTATATTGTTTAGCATATTTTAAGGTTAATAAAAAAACCTCTTTCAATGAAAACTCCTGTTCTCCTCATTGCTTTGTCCCTGACATAAAGATATTAATATAACTATATATTTTAAACAACAACAACAATGGACTTTGTTAAGAGTAAGACAATAGTGCCGAGTGCAAAGGCTGCTGGAATAAATATGGGATGATTAATGTAAGTGGTGTCTTTATGAGGTAGATGATATGACAGTTTATTAACAGCGTGCTTAGATTGATATTTGACAGTGATGATATTTCCATGTTATTAAACTATGTAAACTATAAAGGATGTATAATTTCCAGCTCCAGTGGCTGTTTCAGCTCCAGTTAGTTTCTTTCACCACCTGCTGGTCAACAGGAAACATCACTGCTGGTTGATCTTCTCCCTTCAAATCAAAACTTTATTGACTTTAATAAACTTTGTTTCATATTGTCAGTTATCAGACTCCCAAACTGATTATCTTCTGTATTTATAATAATAATAATAGGAGTGTTTTCTGATTGGCTGATCATGTCTTGAGGTCCAACTGAAACATGAAAGGAAACATGACCAAAAGGTGGTGAGTTTCTGTCTCTACGTCCTCCAATTATTTATATCAACAATGTTTGATATCAAATACTAAACATCACAAGTTTGATTGGGTTTGACCTCAACTTTATTAGACTGATTCACATTCAATGTTTCAACACATCAACATATTAATAACTTTAATTTCAAGTGTATACTCAATTTTTTATGAATGTATGTGAATATATATATATATATATATATATATATATATATATATATATATATATATATATATATATATATATATGAGTTTTTCTAGTGAGGCAAGGACTAAGTCTATAACATAAAATGGCATAACAAAGAGAAATAGACGTTTCTTGAAGAAAGAAAGAAACTCAAAAAGCTGCTGATGATATCATTAACATAAAAAAGAGAAATACATGTTCATTGAAGAAAGTTGAGCAGAAAGTTCAACAGACTGAAAAAGCTGCTGATGATCCAAAAAGTACAAGATAATCATTAATACACATCAGCATGAATCACAGCCTTGTATTAACTGAACAGCACATTAGAAAAACATTAAAAACATCTAATTCACACAAAGAAAGTAAAGAACAATACATGTATTTGTGTACAACAGTATCTGACTTCAGTTTGTGATATAGAGGAGGAAGCTGATGTACTCAACATTAAACAGCAGGGGGGGTCCTCACTGCATTTAAAACCAGAGCTGTTCTCTAATCTGTTCAGTGAAGTAACTTTTGGTGATTAAACATGAAACTACAAGAATAAACAGAAACAGTTATTACATCACAGAGGGAGCTGTTTCCATGCAGGAATTACAATTTTGACAATTAAAGTGCCCATATTATGCTCATTTTCAGGTTCATAATTGTATTTTAAGGTTGTACCAGAATAGGTTTACATGGTTTAATTTTCAAAAAACACCATATTTTAGTTGTACTGCACATTGCTGCAGCTCCTCTTTTCACCCTGTGTGTTGAGCTCTCTGTTTTAGCTACAGAGTGAGACATCACATTTCTATCCCATCTTTGTTGGGAGTCGCACATGCTCAGGTAAGGACTACTAGCTAGAAGCTAGTGCTGCTAGTGGTTAGGGGTTAGCCACCTCGTTCTCAATAGCAAAACACTGCTACAACACACACGAGTTCACCCTAATCTACAAAATAAATTGTATAGAACTACCTACATGTCCTGTTCTGCAGGTATTCTACACAAAGTTGGAAGTGCGCCCTCGTTTAGAAGAAGACTCCCGGCTAATCCTGCCTTGAGAAACAGCTAGTTAGCTGATGTGGTATTAGCTAAAGTGGTTAGCACACACAAAACGTTTTGGCCAATGACGTAGAAAGCCGTACAGATTTTGACCAGCTCACCCAGAGACTGAAGGCAGGACACATTCAGAAACCGTATCTCACTCTAAACACCATGGATGGTTTTTTTCCAAGTTTGTATGAAGCACCAGAGACACAAAATAACTCCTCAAATCCCAGAAAAAGTGATTTTTTTCGTAATATGGGCACTTTAAAAGGTGATTACATTTAACAGAATTATATAAAACCCATTTGATCACCAGTGAAGACCTTGTTTTCTACACAGCTGTTTGCTCTCAGTCATTCTAGTTCATCTAGTTCTTTTCCTCTTTGCGTTACCAGCTCCTGTGGTTCCTTCTTTGTCATCAGCTCGACTTCTCATCTCTTCCAGTTTCCTCTTCTTCGCTGTGTCCTTCATCCTCTCAATCAGGAAGTCCAAGTGGTCACGAGTGGATACTGCATCAACCTTCAGGGCGATCTGCTCCAGTCTGACAACATGCTGAAAGGACTCCTCCAACAACTGATCTTTTTCTTTCTGAAGAATTTCTATTTCCTTCTCAAGAGTTTCCAAAAGGCTTTTTGCCTTATCCAAGCCTGCTCGACCCTTTTCATACTTCTCTTTCATAGCTTCTACGGTCACATTGCTTATGATTACCTCCTCCACATACCTCCAGGTCTCTTTCACATGACATGAATAATGACACCCACAGGACTTGCATGTGTCGTTGAAGTCTATCATCTCACAGAGTATTACGTGATGGACCAATTCGCATGGATAGTGACAGTTCTCTTCACACTTTGTACAGCAGAGAGCTCCATTTTTATTTAACCACAATGCCCACCACTTCCTTTCTCCCTTTATGTCTTTTTTAACTTTGCAGATGCTCTTATGTTCTATTGTGTACTCCTTATTATCCTTTATGTCTTGTTCATGTTTCTTCAGGAGTGCCTGATTCTCCTTTTCAATTCTCTGTTTCAGTTCTATAGACCTAATTCTTTCTTGCAGGTTTTGGATGCAGATTGTCAGTCTGTTGCGCTCGTTCAGGACGTCCACGGTTTTCTGCATCTTTTGAGGTGGAGTTTTTTCCAGAAAGTTTGTGAAGTGACTCATTCCTTCTGTTGTTGTTTCATGTGCAAATTTAAGAGCTCTTATGTTCTCTGTTCTGTCTTCATCCTGGCAGTTATTAAACAGGAAGTGAGCAGGCTGATTCTTCTCATTTCTGGCATATTTAATCTTCGCAGCCTCAAGAGCTTGTAGAGCATTTTCTGGAGTCACACCATCTGAGTGTGTGATGAGGGCGACAATGTTCTTCTCTATGTCTTTTCCAAACGGATACACTACTGAATTAAAGATGTACTTCAGTCGGTCACTCAGTCGATTCTCACTCGCTTTCAGCACCAGACCCACTGCATTAATCTCATGAACTCCATCCGCTGACTGGAACAAGTCTAATAATCTTTTACTGACGATGGCATCATGATCAGTCCCTCTGGTGTCTCCGTATCCAGGAGTATCGATGATGGTCAGAGAGTAGGGCAGAGTTTTACCTTCAAAACCAAAGATCTGGTACACGATCACATCTGATGTCTGACTTTCTAATTGACTTCTCTTCTCGTCTTCTACAATCTGAAACCAGACATCATCCTCCCACTCCACTCCCATGGCGTAGTTGACCAGAGCGTTGATCAGAGTAGATTTTCCTGTTCCTGTTTCACCAACAAGTAAGATGGTTTTGTTTATTTTGTTTGGATTTTTTTCACCAAGAGTCATTCTTGTCAGAGATCCAATGTTCTCTTTCCTTGGTATCAGCCGATACACAGCAGGAGATCCTGATTGGATCAGAACTTTGCAGGGGATGTTGTCATATTTGGATGAGGTGTTGGTATTCCTGTAGAAAAGTAAAGACATAAACAACATCACTCTACTGACCAAGGTCTTTTAATAAGGATGAGTCCACTTCATGAAAAGCTCTCTATTCTAATGCAACTGTGTGTGCAAACAAACATAACTCAGTTATACAGACCTAAAAACACACAGCATCTGTAATTTATATCACTCAAAGAAAAGTGGTAACACTTTTATTCTATCTACTTACTGAGCTTTGTCCACTGTAGGGTTCAGAAGCAGGGCGGTAGGTTTAGATGGAGACACGCCTGTGTTCAAAGAACTCGCGTTAATTTAAAAACAGTGCCATATACTTTGCCTATTCTTGTTTGAAATTTTCACTTTCTTACTGAATTAATGCTATATTTAATTTTTTTTACATGTATTAGTGTGAGCAAACTCCTAAAAAACATGGGAACTCCATAATGATAACTGGCTCTTTAAGTAGAAAAAGATCTCAGACTAGAAGGCAGGTCACTGAGGAGTGATGGTTAAAGTCTGTGATTCGGAAACATGGTTGTAGGATGCAGCGTCCTGATTGGTGGAAAATGCTTTCAGAAAGAAAGGCTGTTGTCAGGTAATGGTGAATGATGAATGGACTGATAAGCAGGCTATGCATTCCTCATGTATGCCCCATTTGCAATGAAACGATGCTGTTGCAAAATAATACGACCATCATCATCATCAATGAAGAACGCCAACATAACGATCGCGTCATTCACGTGCATATTAAGTAGCCACATGCATCTGTTTTGGTCTTATAATACATCCATAGGTTTACCGCTCCAGCGGAGAGGATGGCTCGTTCAGCCATCCTCCAAGAGTGGACTGAGCAGACAGAGCAGATTGAAATATCGCTTTCTACATGTTTATGCAGGTCTATACAGGTGAGTGCATTGATAAGTATTGACTTTTCACTCACAAAGGTTTAATTGTAGCCTACTTACAGTAACGAGACTAGCGTGAGTTGATCTGCCCCAGCAGCCGTTGGTAATCCTCTTTGTATCGTTCCCAGTCAGGTACTGCGTGTTTTAACGCACACACATCTCGGCTCAGCTGTGTGTGTGGAACGCAGGCATCGCTGTACAGAATCCCGGCATGTGAATAGAGATGCACATACAGGGGCTGGGTTTGTGCTCTACCTGTGTAATGTTACCTGCTGTAAATGCTTGAAATGCTAAATAACAGAACGCATTTTTTCCTCTTCACATTTTCTGAATTCATGATTATTCTGCGGGCCAGACTAAACGCTTTGGCGGGCCGGATGTGGCCCGCGGGCCGCCAGTTGACATTGGCTGCACTAAAAAAATTAATTATATCAATAATGTCTTATTTCCTTTGGCATATTTTCTCATACACCTATGCAGCGATGATTGCTGGGTAGGTCTGAGTATCGTTCAGACCTACCCAGCAATTGTTTCGATACCAGTACATGTATAATATATATATATATAATATCGTGACTTGATATTGTCTCCTGAACACTGATTTTTTTGGTCAGGGCCTAAAAAGTGTTGAATCCAGTACCCAGTCCTATTGCTGGGTAGTATGTATGTTAATGTTGTTCAAAGTCTCTATTTTCTCATATAACAAGACGATATACAGTAGCTAGTTTAGCGCCTGTCATAATATCATAACTACCTTACACCACTGATCAGAGAATCATCCTCTGAAGCTGAGGTTTTATTCTGGTCAGAATTGTCCCGATCTGTTTTTATAAACAAAGAAACTATTTACCAGGTAGCTGTTCCTTTTGCTTTTTTGTTTGGCATAAACTGAATTATACTATGGTCTGGGTGAATACTCGATTCTGATTGGCTGCAGGGTGTCCATAAAACAGTGATCTAGGACACCTACTAAAGGAGTTCCGGTGAAACTGACTGTTTACTGTTCTAAATGAATGCGCTACATTATATCAATAAGGAATTGTGGATCTGTTATTTCCAACTCGTCCTCTGAACACCACAGGATGGCGCTAACACACACGCTGCAGGAAGTAAGTTATACTGCCCCTCTGAACTGACTTTGTTTCACAGAGAATAACGTTATCTCACATCCTGTTCACTGTTCAGGTCGCTAATTCAGGCTGCGGCAAACAGTAACGTTACACATCGCGAATACAATTGTCGATATAAAAGTTGTTACATTGTTTTGGGGACAATGACATGGCTGATAGCTAGCTTGTCTTGTTGTTCAACATACTGTCTAATTATTTTTACTGATTGCCAACTGTACACAATGTTATTGACTTTGGATCTTGCTAGCATAGCGTTAGCTCTCGTATGTCGAATGTCCAACTTACTGCACATTTAAAAAGCACCTTAAACAACTTCTTAAAAGTTCCCAGTTACGTCATCATTTTGACTAATCTTATTGATGTAATGTAACCTGCTTGAATGTGTGCTAATGTGTTTCTTGTTTGATATTGTATATTGTCATATTCTTTTGTGTTGCATTATCTTGTATGTTGTTGTTTCCCTGCCTCGGGACTACAGGTGAAAATTAGCATTTATGCTATAACCTGGCTCGTTTACAGTCTGTATAGAAATGTTAGATTGTTCATTAATGTGCACTGTCCCGAATAAATAAATAAATAAATAGCTTAGCTGAAGGATTCTACGAGCTGAGCAGACTATAAATATCTCCCGTTGCTAAGGGTGGCAAGTCGTATCTAAGGTCCTTCCTATTTCCTGAAGCAGGGAATAACGTTTGCGTTGCATAATAATCTTATGGGATGGGAATGATTGTTCCAGGTATTAGTCAAACCCTCAAGCGTAGCCAGGGAAACAGAGTTATTGTTTGGAAAAACTTTAGATTTCGATTGTAAGGTATTAATGAACTTCGGCGTTAATACCTGACAATGGACACCTCGTTGGGCGTTAAACCCTACATATACATACTCAAAGGCAGCAGACTTGTATGGTCACTCAGTTTGATGTGTTAGTCCTCCTGCATCTTACCTTGTGCTCCTGGGCTGGTGCTTGATAATTTCTCCACCAGATCATTCCTATTAATCTTTTTTAAAACCTTCTTCACCACTTCTACAGACTGATGGCTGAAGGTCTGTATGATCTTATCGACAGTGTCCAGCATGTCTGCTTTTTCCAGTTTGTTCTTTGGGAAGGCTTGGAATCCTACCAGGATGTCAGGATCCTGCAGGAACCACTTGAACTTCTTGAATTCTTCATCTTCCAAATCTTCCAGTGTCTTCAAAAGCACCTCTTTATCAGACATTATCTCCATCTTTGACAAGTTTTCACTGCAAAAGAGAAAGACTGAACATTATGGTGACCTTATCATGGGGGAAGAGTTGAGTTTGTTTTCACATATAATTAAAATATTTTAGAAGCTTCTTAAATAAAATAAAAAATATGATCAAATATCCTCCAACAAAGAATTAAATCAGTCTATAATATAAGCAGGTCTCAGAGTTTTCTTCAGTGGAGGCATAGAAACGCCCCGCCTATTTTTGGAGTATAATAAAGTTTACGGTTGGTGATGCAGACTTCTCTGTTGGTGGGACGTGCATGCACACATCCCTGCAAACATGATGGGAGCGAGCACTCACCTCCACCACAGTATCAGATGGTCAGTAGAACTGACTGTGGAGCATCAGCAATGTTTATCTGGTGCTGGCTAGTCACTATGACCCTGTGGGTCTCCTTCACTTCACCACAAAAACCAAAGTACTCTTCTACGCCTGTGGGACAAGCCAAGAGAATGGGATAACCTGCTCCTTCCTGAGGAGCTCCTGACAGCTTGGGATGCCTGGGTAACCAAACTCTCCCCCCTAAAACTGATAAGCCTGCCCCACTGCTACATTCCTGCTCACATGGACCAGCCTGATGCAACCCATGTTGCATCTTCTGCGATGCCTCTGAGTAGGCCTGCATGATCATGGTCAAAATGATAATCACGATTATTTTGATCAATATTGAGATAACGATTAATTATCACGATTATTTGTTGATTTTAACCAAAACAAATTTTATTGTCACATAGGCTAATTATAACTGCTTTCACATCCATATTGTGCAACATTCCTCCTTTGTTGAAGGATACTATGAAGGAGTATGCCATTCCAACTGCTGTGCGACCGCTTTCCATACATGCGCATTTGCCGTGAAAAGATACAGGCAGCGCAATTTTCTGTTCACGTTAACGGCGCATGTTAAAATCGGTGCCCGGTATCTACCGGATGAAATAGCAATGCGGATTACGGTGCCACTTAAATGTCTGATGCTCCAAAACAGACGTTAGAGGCACCAGAAACATCGCTGCATGTCACGCTAGTAAACACTAATAACATGTTACACGGCAGCTAACGTTAGCCTACCGTTAGCTACAGTAAACACTAATAACGCGTTACACAGCAGGTAACGTTAGCCTAGCATTAATAACAGTAAACACTAATATAGGGTGACCAGACGTCCCTGGTTTTTGGGGGCAGTCCCCGGTTTCGGTGACCTGTCCCTGGAAATGTCCCCAGTTTTCATTGTGACTGAGAGACCCGAAATTGGAATGAAAGAAAGAAAACATTGACCAAACGTGCACCCTACACATGCAGGCTCAAGACAGCCAGAGCAAGGACTGCTCAGAGCTCAGAAATGTTTTAGAATGCCCATATTTTACGATGCTAAAATTGCTGTTTATTTACATGGATTCAGTGAACGCAATTTTGCTGACTTTTTTATGTTTTAAAAAAGGATCTTACTCTTTAACAGAAAGGTCGACCTTCTTAGAAATCCTTTCCATAATGTTGTCTGACACTTAAAATATTAATCTGAGTCTGTCAGCGGCAAAACGAGCACTTTTATGAACGTAAATACAAGCTGGGCAATTGTCCTATTAACTTACATTGTAGCTTGTTTCACCGTTGCCGACTGCAGCGATCTCGTTTAATACTGGACCAATGTCAAAGGAAAATACTTCCTCAATAGTTTTAATTGTATCTGATACTCAATGAGCTGTTACAGAAACAAGCCCAGCTTGAAGCAATAAAGCAAAAGCTGTCAGATAAATGTAGTGCAGTAAACATGACAACATTTCCTTCTGAGGTGTAGTGGAGTACAAGTATGAAGTAGCAGCAGGGGCGAGTCTAGGATCAGACCTTTAGGGGGGCTCAGCCCCTAATGAGAATGGGACATGGATATAGTGCATGCTAAAGTGTTAACCCCCTTGCTGTGACAAATGGTTTGCAAGAAAATTAATTAACATTGAACTTACATGAAATGTTATTATATTTGCATTCTGCATAAATCTCTGCACATCCATTACTCTCTGTGAAATATCACAGAAACTCTTCACTCAACACATGCATCGGTACAACAAGCGGCTCCTGAGTAATCCGGTTTTGAAATTGCAACAAAATTTCTACATGGTCTCCAACTTTATAATGTATTCTCATGTAAACTATTTATGTCAGCACAGACGTTTTTTGTAAATTGTTTAGCCAGTGTATCCCACCATAATGGTAATTATATTGCCAGATTTCAGACAATCCCACTTACTTATATATATCCCACTTACAAATATGAATAAGTATTTCTACTGGTATGCTTCCTAGTGACATTAATGCAAAAATATGAAAAAAATAGTTCAGGCTACAGCACAAATATTTCCATCCATAGATAAGAATAATCAAGTCTAACCTGTGAATTTCTTTTCAATGTGCACCAGATTGATGCATTTAAACATTAAACATTTTCTTACAGGGGAGCACGTCCATGGACTAGGGGGGCTTGTGCCTCAGTGCAGCTCCAGGTCTAGTGACGCCCCTGGGGCAGTGTCCCCGTTTGAAGTTTTACAAAGATAAAAACATTACCTGTTTTGGAGGTATTCATGCTTCTGAGATGAAAATGTCCCCTGATTTTGTTTCAGAAATCTGGTCACTTTACACTAATAACACGTTACACAGCAGGTAACATTAGCCTACCGTTAGCTACAGTAAACACTAATAACACGTTATACAGCAGGTAACGTTAGCCTACCGTTAGCTACAGTAAACACTAATAACACGTTACACAGCAGGTAACGTTAGCCTACCGTTAGCTACAGTAAACACTAATAACACGTTACACAGCAGGTAACGTTAGCCTACCGTTAGCTACAGTAAACACTAATAACACGTTACACAGCAGGTAGGAGTACATCAGTTTTACTTCTTCCTACTTCTTTTTGCATGTGTAAATAGAGGTCTAGTACTGGAAATTAGGGAGTTTTATTTTTTAACTTTTTTTTTTATTACTATTGTTTTCTGATGTTTTATTTTATTTACATATTCAAAATAAAAAGATATCAATCAACGTTAGCTTACCGTTAGCTACAGTAGTAACTGGATTAAACACGGCTAAAATGCTGACAGCTAAACGGTGTAGTGTGACTGTATTTCACTGTAGAGGAATCCAACAGCGGGACATACAACAGTCTGCCGCTAAAGCTATGAGCTAACAGACTCAAACTAGCACTGGTCACTGCTGTTGTCTGAAAGACTACACAGACAGGACTAAATGTTGCGTTTACTGGTAAACCGGTAAACCTCGAGACGACTTATGACCGTCTGCTATCTGTTGTGGAGTTACTCTGTCCTCTGTGACAGTCTACATCTAAACTAAGCTGCGCGGTGCAGGGAACCACTCTGATTGGCTCATGGAGACACGTGATCAGACAGTGGTTTACATTGGCTTTGCAAAAAACTTTGATACGGAGCGTTCTATGAACGGAATGACGCATTTTAAATATCGCTCGATCACGTGTATTTGATCGTAGGAAGTCCAAATCGTGATCGTGATTAAAATTTGATTAATTGTGCAGCCCTACCTCTGAGTGGACGTTAGAGCTAAGCCCTTAGCACCATTGATGGCGGACTTTCCCTCTGCACGCCTTCAGCTCTGTAGACCGCCATTACACTCTACCAGTATGGACTGTTTTGGGCCTTTTCAGGTGAAAATAGGACGCCGGACAGAGAAAAGGTGGGACCACATATTCTAATGCCCCTACGACCCGAGCCGTTCATCTGGACCTTCTGACTGCCTTTGACTGATGACTTCCTCGTGGCTCTCCGGAGGTTTACTGCTTGCACCCCTGGAGAGATGTACTTAATGAACCAAATGTCATGGTAATGAGAGGGCGTTAGCCACAGCCTTAGCGGGGGAGTACCCCAGCCGGAAACAGCTCCTTGCTATGCACCACCGGATTGATTTAAATTTTAATCCACCAGCAGTCCCACACTTTGGAGGAGCATGGGAACATGAGATTTGGTCCGTAAAGTCCACCCTGCAGGCCACCATTGGGTCTTAGACTGTCACAGAGGAGGTCCTTCAGACGGTCTTAAAGTGCTCATATTATGCTTTTTGGCTTTTTCCCTTTCCTTTATTGTGTTATATATCTTTTTTGTGCATTTTATAGGTTTACAAAGTGAAAAAGCCCAAAGTCCCCCCCAAAGGGACTTACCATCTCCAACAGAAAACACTGTTCACAAACTGCTCCAAACAGCTCTATTGTAGTCCAGCCTTTACTTCAGAGACAAACGTGGTCACTTTGGAACACACGTTATAATGCTCACCTAGCTGCTAGCATGGCACACCCTCATACTCTGCTTCTGACTGGCTAGTAGTCCTTACCTAGGTACTGTCAGGGCACGCCCTCATACTCTGCTTCTGACTGGCTAGTAGTCCTTACCTAGCTACTGTCAGGGCACGCCCTAATACTCTGCTTCTGACTGGCTAGTAGTCCTTACCTTGCTGCTGTCAGGGCACGCCCTAATACTCTGCTTCTGACTGGCTAGTAGTCCTTACCTAAGTACTGTCAGGGCACGCCCTCATACTCTGCTTCTGACTGGCTAGTAGTCCTTACCTAAGTACTGTCAGGGCACGCCCTCATACTCTGCTTCTGACTGGCTAGTAGTCCTTACCTAGCTACTGAGCATGTGCGACTGCCAACAAAGATGTTCCAGCAGTGAGAGGTCTCACTCTGTAGCTAAAACAGAGACCTGAACACAGGGTGAAAAGAGGAGCTGCAGCAGTGTGCAGTACAACAAAAATATGGTGGGGTTTTTTTTAAATTAGACCATGTAAACCTATTCTGGTACAACCTGTAAATACAATTACGAACCTGAAAATGAACATAGTATGAGTACTTTAACAGAGGTTAAAAGCATCCTGAATAGTGTCCTCCGACATTACTGAACTCGATCCTATCACACTGAATCACCTTCTCACGGGGCGGCCCAGTAACTCCCTACCTCTCAGGTTCTACCCACAGTTGGAGCTCTTGAGCAGAAGGCACTGGAGGAAGAGCCAGATCCTGACTGACCACTTCTGGTCTAGGTCCATCAGGTACTACCTACTAAGTATGCTACCGTGGCAGAAATGGCAGAAGTCAACAGATTAACTCATCCTGGATATCGTCATCATGCTAACCAACAACTCCAGAACCGCTAGGAATTTTTGAAAAAATCCTATTTTTGTGCAGTGGCATGTAAACAGGAATATTAGTGGAATATTCACTTTCATTTGCCATGAAAACAGCTCAGAGGAATATTGTCTTTTTCGGAATAAGGGCAAAAACCAGAAGGGGTGCATGTAAACGTAGTCAATGTTAGAGATAACGACTTTATGACACATATCTGCCCTTTGCTCCTTTATATGATCCAACTACACGTCTAATACTCTCATTTAATAAACAACCGTAGAGTTCTTCACAAATCAGTAAATAAATACACAGGTTGTGAAGTCATTATGAAGGTCAATGTTCAAATACATACACAAATATAGCTGCAATATAATTAGAAAAATAAGAGAATAATTATCTAACTTGTAACATGACTTCCACTTACCAAAAACATGTACTGTTCATCACACAACAGCTTGTTTCTTAGGTACTAAATTTGTTTATAAGTTCTCCTTACTTAAAAATATTGAGTGCCAGTAGCATTTACTTTCTTTTGAGTTTACTAAACTCTGATTAATATGAACTTGTTTTTGCAGATTAAGTAACCACGACTTAGAATTCCAGTTACTTTATAGTTTTAACATCATTCATGTCTTATTTTGACAGAACAAATCAATAACACATGTAAATAAGATGCTATCAGTAGTATTATTGAATCAATATTTGTTGCTGCACATGATAGGCGACATTTTCCTCATGCACTCACATCTGGTGTTTTCTCCTGTTCTTATCATTTTAAAGTGTTCTTACCTGTGTTGTTGGTCTGTGATGCTGAGGAGGCACAGAGCAGAGAGCCGTTTATATACCTGCAGAGAGGGCGGACACTCCGTGGTCACATGATTTCAGAGAAATAGTTTGACTTCAAATCATCAAAACAGGAGGTAAAGGAGGGAGGAGAGTTCTCCCTCCACCTCCAGTTATGTTTAGCTGAGAAACGGTAAACCCACCAGATTCCATGTAAATAATCAGGACTTTTAGCGTGTATAGAGCCAGCATATTTCCACCAGACTCTATGTAAATAATCAGGACTTTTAGCGTGTATAGAGCCAGCATATCTCCACATGTAAATGGGTGAATTAAGGGTTTATTTCAACCAAACCAGAGTGGTGATTGTCAGAAAAGTGGAAAGATGAACTAAGATGGCTTTTGGTAGTTTTATTTAGTTTCTGTCCACTTTGAATGAAGTGTGTTTTCTGATGATAAAACCACTGATTATTTACATGGAGTCTGGTGGGTTTGGTGATGGTGATTTTGGGGCTGTTTCATGTTAAACTAAAAGGATCTTACTCTTTAACTAAAAGGTCTATCTCTGTAGGGATCCATCCCATAATGTTGTCAGACACTTAGAATAATAATCTGAGTCTGTCAGCAGCAACAACAGAACTTTTAGTGACTAACTGATGCTGAAAATGTGTCCAATAACTTATATTGAAGCTTGTTCCGTCAAATTTCAAAGATTGTTGTTCCCATCAGTCATTTAGACACAAAAACATGAGAAAATAGGGTCCAGGTTGAAAAAAAAAAAGATTTATGTGGGGGGTGTTACGTTCCATACTGTAAAATCTCTGAACGAAGCCTCTCATTTCTTTTAATTGGTATCATAAATTGGTATCATAAATTATAACACTGTTTAACTTTCTGAAGATTGATCTGCGTGAACCTACCTTGAACCAATCCTCCTTTCCTCTGGAGCCGCTCTCTTAGATTTCTACTCTCAATTCAATTCAATTTTATTTATAGTATCAAATCATAACAAGAGTTATCTCGAGACACTTTACAGATAGAGTAGGTCTAGACCACACTCTATAATTTACAAAGACCCAACAATTCCAGTAATTCCCCCAAGAGCAAGCATTTAGTGGCGAGGAAAAACTCCCTTTTAGGGAGAAACCTCGGACAGACCCAGACTCTTGGCAGGCGGTGTCTGACGGTGCCGGTTGGGGGTGTGATGAACAGTGACAATAATAGTCACAATAAAGATAATGGAACAGTGACTAGAAATAGTAGTCGTAGTAGTTCATGGCGTAGTAGGGCACTGCAGGGCGTTACAGGGTGTAGCAGGACGTAGCTCTGTGTGCGCTGTAAAAACATACACCTGTGTGTGTGTGTGTGCGTGCGTATATATATATATATATATATATATATATATATACACTATATTTTTACTTATTTAACTGTCTAGTAAAGTTCAAAGACAGTGTTTAAAAAGTGCAATCCACATGTTTACATATGTGTATTACAGTAAATAATAATTAAATAATCTAAAAAGTGTGGTAAAGCCACATATTTGTTTTTATATATGTGCAATCTGCACTTTAGTTTGAGTGATTTGTTTCTGACTTTCATATGAATGTTTACACCAGGCTTGGTCAGTGCTCAATATACTACTGGGACTGAAGTAGAAAAATAAAAGAGGTTACCTAATTTCATCAACACATCCAGGCCTGGCCTCCAGGAAAGAACAATCTATCTAATCGTGTGTTGTTCATACTATACAATGAGTTATTGCTTGTCTTTGTTGAATAATACAGAAGACAAAGAGCTTAAAGAATAATCGCATATTAAATCGCAATCGCAATATTGGTGAAAAAAAATCGCAATTAGATTATTTTCCAAAATCGTTCAGCCCTAGTGAGGGGTAGAGCCTGATGTTAGGCTGTATCCTGGAAACGTACCTCCATTGATCCAGACTAAGAGTTCTTTAACATCTGTAGTTCGGTTAATTTGGACCGGACCAAGGGCAAACAAATTCTACATTGCAGCATTTTTCAGCAGTTTGGGTTCTCTTTCACACCACACTGTTTGCTCTTGATGAGTTAGTAAATCAGCCAAAATGCAGCAACATGGTCAAGTAACAACAGCCTTTGAACGGATTTCCTAAAAAAAAAAGGGGGGGGTTTGATAGATATATGGCACTGTTGGACAGATCTATGAAAGCCCCTATCCATGAGCTGTTTGTTTAACAATGTGGAGATTTCTCTTTTCTTGTGTGTTTTGGAAAGTTGGGACCTAATATGGTCATCAGAGCAGATTTCTCTGAAGCTCCGCACCTCCTCACAACTCCAAGTTTGTCCGTAAGTTGCCACGGAGCTATGTTGCTGAAGTGCAAACTTGTTGTCATCCCATAATGCACAGCAGTGCAGCTGACTACAGCAGCTGGTTTAGTCCAAAAATGTGCAGTTCTTCCAGTAGTTGGGTTTATTCGAGGTCGGACACACAAACTGCTCCAGAGTTGGTTATAAAGCGTACAGAGACCAGCGCTTAAAGGAGGTCTCAGTACGCTTGTTTGGTCCACTTCTGGTACGGATCCAAGTGCGATTGCTGCATCCACAGCTGCCCAAACGAACCGCACCAAGGGGGGAAACCAACTCTACAGACATCCATCTTCATCCGGTTATCCGGGGTCGCGGGGGCAGCAGCTCCAGCAGGGGACCCCAAACTTCCTTTTCCCGATCCACATTAACCAGCTCTGATTTGGGGATCCCGAAGTGTTGCCAGGCCAGGTTGGAGATAAAATACCTCCACCTAGTCCTGGGTCTTCCCCCGAGGCCCCCTCCCAGCTGGATGTCCCTCCACCTAGTCCTGGGTCTTCCCCGAGACCTCCTCCCAGCTGGACGTACCTCCACCTAGTCCTGGGTCTTCCCCGAGGCCTCCTCCCAACTGGATGTCCCTCCACCTAGTCCTGGGTCTTGCCCAAGGCCTCCTCCCAGCTGGACGTCCCTCCACCTAGTCCTGGGTCTTCCCCGAGGCATCCTCCCAGCTGGACGTGCCTGGAACACCTCCCTAGGGAGGCGCCCAGGGGGCATCCTTACCAGATGCCCGAACCACCTCAACTGGCTCCTTTTGACGTGAAGGAGCAGTGGCTCTACTCCGAGCTCCTCACGGATGACTGTGCTTCTCACCCTATCTCTAAGGGAGACGCCAGCCACCCTCCTGAGGAAACCCATCTCGGCCGCTTGTACCCTGGATCTTGTTCTTTCAGTCATGACCCAGCCTTCATGACCATAGGTGAGGTAGGAACAGCCTTCATGACCATAGGTGAGGGTAGGAACAGCCTCCATGACCATAGGTGAGGTAGGAACAGCCTCCATGACCATAGGTGAGGTAGGTACAGCCTTCATGACCATAGGTGAGGTAGGAACAGCCTCCATGACCATAGGTGAGGTAGGAACAGCCTTCATGACCATAGGTGAGGTAGGAACAGCCTCCATGACCATAGGTGAGGTAGGAACAGCCTTCATGACCATAGGTGAGGTAGGAACAGCCTTCATGACCATAGGTGAGGTAGGAACAGCCTTCATGACCATAGGTGAGGTAGGAACAGCCTTCATGACCATAGGTGAGGGTAGGAACAGACATTCAACACAACTAAATGAGGCAGGTGTGAAAAACACGACTTTATTTGAACTATACATAGAATAATTTTTTAAATGATTTGTTCCTGCATCTTATACTTAACAGTCCTACCGTATTTAATAATAATAACTTATATTTATATAAATTCACAAAACAAGGACAGAATTACTGGAAGAACAGAGCTAAGCTGAGGGAGGTTGTAGGATATATTTGTGATAAACAGGACCAGACAGTCTGTAGCACTTTGATCATTTTTATTGACACAACACTGGCAGCAGAGAAACACGTACATCATCTTTTCTCTTAATAATTCACTACAACAAAGATAAGAGATCAACGGGTTCTAACTACTCTGTGCTGAGATCAATAAATATTCAGAACATAAAATACTTCATCAGCAGAATCAGCAGTGTGATCAGAGATCAGGAAACATACAGTGTGAGGAAGAGTTACCACGAGTTACCAGGCTGCAACACAATAAATACAAACCGTCACTTTAACGCTCTCTGTTAGCCCATATCATACAAAAAAGATATCGTACATATATATACACACAGTCACTGTTCTCAGGTCAGTTTCCTCCTCATGATGAACTTTATTTAAAGGAGCTGAAGCTCAGCTGAACCTGCCAGCAGGATCTCTGCATCCACGCTAACGCTACATGCTAAACATATTTAAAGGGCCACACCTGTGTTTTTACTTCAAATCTTTTCTACTACAAATCAAACATGCCAAATGTGAACAATAACCAGACCCAAACATAACAGTTTTCAGCTGTGATCCAGAATGAATATCTGCAGAACTTAGCAGACCGTTTTTCTGCTTGAGCTGGACATTCTCAGTTATTTTTTGTTTTATTTAAAATCTGCAGAAAATTGTGCATTATTCTGCGCCTGCAGATTCCGTGTGGCCCCTGCTAATAACCGTTTTTAAAGGCACATCCCAGTGCTCGCATGGCTCGGTTCAAACATCCACCTGCCAGCATCTGGTTGTAAACGTTTCCTGTTTCCAGTCGTCATGCTAAACCAAGCTAACTGCTAGCTGTAGCTTCATATTTACACGACATGAGAGTGGAGTCAATCTGAACACGTAAAGTACAGTTCAGACCAAAGATTCACAACGAGACTCAACGGTCCCTTTCTTCTTTTACTAAACCCAACCCCGTTCTTTTGTTCCTAAACTCAACCGTAGCTTTCTTCTCGTGATAACACGCCAAGTGGTGTGTATGTTTACGCCCACTGTATACAGCGTAGACATACACGCGGATGACTCAAAATGCGTACAGATAACACGCCACTTGGCTTAAGAAAGTGGGCGTGTATGTTTACGTGAAGTCATGATGCCATGTCTTGTTGTTAGTCTCTCGTCTGCAGCGATCTGAAAGCTGCCAGTTTCCACCAATGAGACGAGATAGTGTATCATCTGCATGGAAACCACTTTCTGTTCTTCCGTTCCGTGGTGATGAACAAGTTTAAACATAAAACACAGGTTTGGTCTTTAAAAAAGGTCACTTCTCTTAGTCTTCTTTTTGTATTTACAGTTCATGGAGGGTCAAAGAAACAGTCTTACTTGAAGGTAACAGTTTTATAAGAATGGCACATTTGGGACCATTTTAACAGGAAGTGGAGAAAACTAAAGACCGACAGCTTCAGATGTCGTTTCTGACATTGTGAAAGAAAAACACATTTTAAATTACACTTAGGAGTATGGAGGTACATAATAACAAAACTAACAAACTATGACTATGACTCTAATAAACAGCTGATTGTTACTGAAGTTTAATCATTACTAAATACTTTATATTCCACTGAATTTAAATGATGAAAGTATTTTACTTTGAAAGCAATCTGTGTCAAGTTTACAGTATGAATTATGACGTTTGGTTAGGTTTAGGCTCCAAAACTACTGAGTTAAGTTTGGACAAAGTTGGTGTTTTGGGTTCAAATCTGTTGGGTTACTTCTCTTCAGTGCGTACGTACTTGACCTGATTATGAATGTAAGGCATAAAAAAAGTAACTGTTTGGTTCTGGTTTCAGACTGACCCTGTCAATTTATGTGCGACCCAAATTTATTTTATGAGCTTGGGGAAGAAATAATACAAATTAAATAAATACACAAATAAAAAGTTGACTCTTGCGATGCAAGATGCCGGTTGTCCTCCAGCAATGCTGGAAGAGGACCCGATGTCGCCGCAGCGGCACTTAACGTTGCCGTGTCCAGTTTTACGGCAGCAGCAGCAGCGTGAGGACGGCGCCTTCACGCAGCCCTCACCGGCCAGCTACAGCGCCGCCGGGGAGCTTCAACACGTTAAACAGGGCAGATGAAACCACTCAGGAACTAGATGTTGTGTTTAGTGTCGGTCAAGAGGATGGCAGCGGTGAAGCAAGCAAACACCATCAAATGAAAGGTAAACAGCCTTTAGAGTGCTCTAACGTTACAGCTAGTCCCTGTGGCTCAACGGAGGTGGCTAACAGCAGTGAAGCTAATGACAACTTCAACTGGGTTGATACCCAGGCCCTGAAAAAACCTCACCATGTTTTCAATTTACTAAGCGACAACTGTACATGTAGTACAGGTAGGCTAGGTTATGAAGAAATAGAGTGTCCATCGCTACTGTAAAGGAAAATAAAAACAAATTAAATAAAGTTCCTACCTATCCTTTGCTGCCACTGGGAAAAAAATAAAAAATAAAAAAAATAAAATAAATTCCCTACCGACCCATGACCTCAACTGACAACCAACAGTTATTTTTTTTGGCCTAACATAGATCTATTTCTCATGTAAAGTAAGGTTACCCTTTAAGGCTCCATCTCCAGCTCTACGTTTTGGGTTTTAAGCGTTTGAGTTTGGAGCCAAAAGTGATCTTGGTGCACCAAGTGTTTTCATCTCCAGTAGAAGAACTAACCTCTGTTTAAACTAACACGCCCAAACCTCATGAATGAGAGGGGGAAACGCCAGAGCAGGGGGAATGAGAGCGGGGAACACCAGAGCAGGGGGAATGAGAGGGGGAAATGCCAGAGCAGGGGGAATGAGAGCGGGGAACGCCAGAGCAGGGGGAATGAGAGCGGGGAACGCCAGAGCAGGGGGAATGAGAGGGGGAAATGCCAGAGCAGGGGGAATGAGAGGGGGAAATGCCAGAGCAGGGGGAACGAGAGGGGGAAATGCCAGAGCAGGGGGAATGAGAGGGGGAAACACCAGAGCAGGGGGAACGAGAGGGGGAAATGCCAGAGCAGGGGGAACGAGAGGGGGAAACGCAAGAGCAGGGGGAATGAGAGGGGGAAATGCCAGAGCAGGGGGAACGAGAGGGGGAAACGCCAGAGCAGGGGGAATGAGAGGGGGAAATGCCAGAGCAGAGGGAACAAGAGGGGGAAACGCCAGAGCAGGGGGAATGAGAGGGGGAAACGTAGCAGAAGATACTCCTTTTTAAAGCAAAACGTAGCGATGTAAATGTAGCCTTAGTTTCATTAGCTTCCATCTTGGCTGTCAGCCATGTTTGATGCTGTGTGGAGAAGTCTTTGTTAGTTTTGAGAATATCCAGGAAGACGTCAACAGGCTGATTAGTTCTGGGAGTTAAATGTTCGCCACATCAGAACTTATTCAGCAAAGTGTTTACATATTCCGTTTAGATCATCAACTCTGTTTCCTCAAAGACAAAAACCACCTCAAGACAGCGGGAACACTTTTATCAAATGTTGCCGTGTCCATCCAGCTTTTCTACTGCGATACTTCAAAATGTGCGTAAAATACGTGAATGGAAACACGGTGAGAGGCGACAATGAGAAACAATCGACATAAACATCGAAAAAGGTGACAAAATGTTTTGAAAAAAGTGCTGAAAACGTCAAAAAAAGTGTCAAAAACTTCGAGAAAAGCAACAAATGTTTCGAAAAAGACGACCAAATAGTTTTAATTTTAGACCCAGAAAAACTAAACGTTGCATGGTCGACAGGAAGACAACACAAGGGTTAAAGAGACTTTAGATTAGTCTATTAAACGTTGCTTCCCTCAATAGTCGGCACCAGAAACACTAAAACGGTCGTGTTTTGATCCAGCTTTTATAATGTGATAACTGTGCAAAATGTGCATGAAAATATGTGAATGGAAACACGACTAATGAGGAGTATCGTCCGTTGCTCCCAGAGGTGAAATCACAGCTTTCAAAGTAAAATACTCAAACTTTAAATGAGACCTTTTCTTGTTTTCACAACATTAAATATTCAGTAGTGATTACATCCAGTTGATTTTAAGATTCTGATTATTACAAATAAAGATTTCTCACGTGATCAGGATTAAATGAGTCGAGACATTCAGATCAAGTTCAGATGAAACCAGCAGCCCATCAGATGCAGACATCGATCCGGTATAAACCGGCTTTATCAACAGACAGATACATAAATCTACAACGTATAAATAAACTACTTCATGGACCTTCATTGAAGCTTCTGTTAAAGTGACGTGTCGACATGCAGCCGCTGCAGACTCATGCCGTCATGACATGCAGCGCAAACTCATTCAGCGTCTGTCTGCATTCATATCGGAGAGGTTATGTAACTTTTATAGCATTAATATTCCTTCAAAAGTGCCTTGATTCTCCTGCAGCCAAGCTGGACGTGAAACCTGATGCAAAGATGTTTCCAGAAGACTCCCCGGATAAGTGTGACCTGTTTTTAATTACCATGCATCCTGGGAGATGAAGAAGCAGCCAGTGAGCCGTGAGATGGAGGTCCTGTTCAGTTTTATTTATGGCTCCGCTTCAGATTTATTCTTGCCGTCAGACGTCGTCGAATATTCGGCTCCGAGACGACGACATGGACAGATATCGTCCCCCTGCGTGTCTGAAAGAAGAGCGGGATACAAAATCAGGTTTCTGCAGATTTCAACAGGTTAAATGGAAGACTTTTTAACCTTTGAGTTGTCCTAGGGGCAAATTTGACCCGTTCCCAAAGTTTTTATATCACAAATATGGGTTTCTTTCATCCAAATTGCCCAAATTAACATGCACGTAGAATGGAACCCATAAAACATTCTTCGCATGTAAAATTGATGATTACTTTCATTGCATATGGGTTTTTTATTCAATTTAATAGCATTTAAAACAATGTTTAAATGGTTTCAAAACAGTATATCCTGAAGAAACTGACAAAAACTGTGATCCACTGAACATCCTCTGATCGTTAAGCTTTATTAGTCAAAATAATTCATAATTTCAGCTTTTTTTAACAAAAAAATTAGGTATAATGTCACATAAATTGGGTTTATTGACCATGAATATACAAAAGCTTTGTAAAAAGTGACAAAAACGTTAAAAACTACTTTTCAATTTTGACCCATAAGGACAAAAAGTTAATGGTCGACGGGAAGACAACACAAGTGTTAAGACCTTTATGAACACAACTCAAGACCTATTTCACGTCCATACTGGGGAAAAAAAGTACGAAGATATGAAGGAAAATCTGAAGATTCGAGATGAAATGAAATCTGTCGATCCAAATCACGAAATGTAAGATGTCTTGTAGAGTTTCAGCGATGTGAGAATCAGGGAACATGGTTTGAAACCAACAAATCCTCCAAACCAGACGACCACGGAGGTAGTTTGTTTCTACCCTCTAATACGATCCACAGAGCTGTTTAACGGTCGCAGTTTTAAACACACAGTCAACGTTGAGAAACGGTCCCAGTTTGGTTAGGTTTAGACACCAAAACTACTGAGTTAAGTTTAGAAAAAGATGGAGGTTTGGGTTCAAATCAGACGTTACTTCACTTCCATGCCTACGAACATGACATAACTATGTACATAACGTAGTTATGACTCTTACATAAAGTTAAAATAACTTGACCCGCCCTCCCAAAACCATGATCTTTTTCTAAACTTAACTTAGTAGTTTTTGTTCCTAAACCTAACCAAACAACGTTTTTAAGACCTAAAATTCAGATGATCAGATTTTCTTTAAAGGACACGTGGAAACTCTGAATTGAACAGTTCAGATAGTTATTATTGAAGAAAGGATGAACAGTAGTGTAATATTTGATCAGGGTGGTGTGTTTACCTGCCGGGCTCGGCCTCCAGAGGGTCGTCTGTCAGAGTCTCGGCGTTGAAGTCTAACGGTTCGGCGTCCTGCAGCAGCTCGATGCAGTCTCTCTCCGACCGACTCCCAGAGCGAGAATATTTAGCCTCTGTTCAACAGACAGCAGCTGTCAGCACCAATCAATAACTAACTCCTGTTTTGCCCCCATTTTTCATGAGCTGAACTCAAAGATCTAAGACTTTTTCTAGGTACACAAAAGACCTATTTCTCTCATAAATCTGTCTAAATCTGTTAGTGAGCACTTCTCCTTGGCCGAGAGAGAGAGAGGGATGAACTCTAACCATAACACCAGATACTGGCTGGTTTTCAGTCTCCTTTAACAAAAACTGTCATTTTTAGGGCGGCAACTACCGATTGTTTTCACCGTGGATTATTCTCAGGATGAATGGATGAGTTGTTCTGTCTCTAAAATGTAGATCAGTGTTTCCCAAAGCCAAGGTTGTAACTTTGGGTTCAACATCGGGGGGGTTGGAAACATGTTGATCATATCAAACGCTTCATTTCCTGCATCATGGTGAATTTTTCTGCAAGAATTTTTTTGCATCAAGTTATGGTGCAAATGTTTATGATGATGAGATATTTGGGGGGGTTGCACTGGCCAGTTTTAATTATTGGGAGGGGGGGGTCACAGAGGAGAGAAAGGAAAGAAGACGGAAGACAGGAAGTATGTAGGGAAGGAAAGAAATGCAGAGAAGGAAGGATGAAAGGAAGGATAATTCAGTGTCCTGTCCCAGAGGAGAGAAGAAACTAGAAAATATTCACATTTAACAAGCTGACATCACACTAGTTTACCTGTTTTATCATCAAAAAATGACTCAAACTGATTAATCAGTTAGAATAATTGGAGATTAAATTAATAGTTGACCACTAATCCATTCATCTCTGCAGCTTTAGTCATTTTACGTTGCAGAACACGAGAGCTGTTCTATCGCTGCCTTGTTTGGTCTTATTGTGTGACTTCAGTATTTTGAAATGGTTAGGAAATAACCAAACTAACAAACTAACTAGGTGATGGAGGCAGCGGCAGAGCAGCAACTTGCTGTCTGTGAGGTGAAATTACTGGGTTTTTTTTTAAAGGAGTCTGGTGGGAGTGAAGAGAGCAGAGATAACGGCTTCAGTTCCCTGAGTAAAGGGCCGTCTGACAGCGAGGGAAGGCTCTGAAAATATTCAGCGACTATGGAGAAGTAGCTCATACAAGCAGACTTGTAAACATCTCAACTGTCCCTTTAAGCAGCTGTAAACCAGCGTAGTTTAGCTGCGTTTAGTGAGACGTACGTCTGTTGTTGCTGGCCGCCACTGTGTCAGAGTAACTGGTCTCCTTCATTTCGTGACTCCCCCTGTTCCTCGCCGTGTAGTCTTCTCTCTGGTTTCCGTAGCGCTCCTTCCACTCCTGCAACACACACACACACACACACACACACACACACACACACACACACACACACACGCAGCGACCTGAAACACAGCTGACCTCCGTTTAACTCTTTCTGTGACTTCTGAAAGCATTCGGCTGCAGCTGGGATCATTCAAGTGTGTCTAACAACTGAATGCAAACAACATTTCAAGTATTATTAGGGTTGGGACCTCCCCCACAAGCTCGCTTCTTTAACCACTAGGCCACCACTGCCCTTCTGCCCGTTTTATTTATTCATATAAAAGTAGAGTCTAGTGTAGCTGTGGAGGAGGTCTGAGCTGGATCGGTGTTTTTACTCACTCTGCGTCTGTTCTCGCCATCTTCAATCCTTTGCCTCTTCCTTTTCTCTGTGAAAACAAACATATTCAGAGTCTAAGAGGCTACACGCTGCTGAGACTGTTAGCACAGTATTATCTGTGATGCACGGCAGTGATTCCCAACCAGGGAACCTGTACCCCTGGGCTACTTCTGCTCTTGCCAGGGGGTACGTGGAAAAATTGTGGAGTAGCTCAATTCATTTGAAATGTTTTTACCCGTTTACAAAAACTTTCTATATCAGAACTATGACAAAAGAACGTTGAAAAAAGTGACAAATGTTGGAAAAAAAGCGACAAAAAAAATGGTTACAAAATTGACAAAAATATAATTAAAAAAACACCCAAAAAGTGACAAAAAATTGGAAAGAAAGTGACAAAAAAATTTGAATAAAATGACAAAAACGTCGAGAATAGGGTAGAAAAAGAACAACAAAATGTTGAAATTTCGACACAGAAAAACACAAAAAAAAAAAACGCAGGTCAACGAGAAGACAAGACGAGGGTTAAAAGAATATATATCAGCTGTAACACCTGAACATGACATGTTGCAGATGTGTAAAAACTAGAACAAACACATAAGTTTAAATAAATAGTTAGCTAAAAGTAATGTCATGTATGTTAAAAGAACTGACTCAACAGTTGAAATGGTTAGATAAAAGTAATGGATAAACGGTTGAAACATTTAACTTCACTCCCAAGCAGCAGGAGTACGATCGCTGACCAAATCAACCTAAATACTGACAGTTCAACCAGTATGAAAAATAACAATATGATTGTGACTTGATGAAGGGGTGTGTGAGTTCATCTGACAGGACTGTGGTGTCTCATCACCAGACCCACATGGAATCTGTTACTTTTAGTTTTCAGCGGTGATCCAGACTGAAAATCTGTGGAATTTAGCAGTTTATTTTTCTGCTTGTGGTGGAGATTTGTTAAAATTCTAAATAGGGATGCACCGAATCCAGATTTTTGGGGTTCGGCCGAATACTGAATCCACTGGTTGAGATTCTGCTGAATCCTCGTCCCATCCTCAGTCCATGAACACAGTAAACTCATTAATGAAGTAAACAGTGACTGTTCTTCCTTTGCTGTACCTGAAGTTGCTGCATTCTGGCTGCTGTCTGTAGATTCCTTCATCACAACTCGTATTCTTCCAGATGTTTCCTACCAGATGTTGTAACAGCGGTGATGTTGTGTATAGTTTAGGGTCCTCGCCACCACCAGACTAATCAGCATTACAGATTGAACATGTAGCTGGACTTGAATGGCCTTCTTCTGACTGAAAGTACTGCCAAACTACACTTTTTCTGCTCACCAGTTCCATTTCCACTTTCTCACAGCCTACTGCATTGAACGCTCCACCTACGTGAACACCTTCCCGTAATCAACGGCGCCGTCATTACGGCGACCAGCGTAGCGCGCGGAGCACAAACATGGGGTTTGGTTAGGTGGTAAAAAATTCTGCCAGAAACCGAACCCCGTCAAAAAGCCCAATATTCAGCCGAATCCGAACCCAAATCCTGGATTCGGTGCATCCCTGAGTCTAAATTAGTTTTTTGTTTAAAATCTGTGGAAGTTTCTGCGTCCAGAGATTCCGTGCTGCCCTGCTGGTTACCTCGGCGGATCAGCTCCTTGCCCTCGTCGATCAGGTCAGACGTCATCTCACTGTCGCCCACAAACTGCTGGAAGCCCAGAAGGTTCAGACAGCGAGTCCCCAAACTGAGGAGAGAGTTGATAATCACTTAGTTAACTCTTCACTCTCTCTGATGATGTAACTCTCAGCACAGAGCAGCAGGTCTTAAATACTACAGACATAATAACCGTTTGTTTGATAACCCTGTTTATATGATTGTATAATTGTAATGTTCCAACTACAATGAAGCAAGAGAGTTTGAGCTCCCAGTGTCTTTTAGGATTACTTTTAAAGCAGCCATATTATGCTCATTTTCAGGTTCATAATTGTATTTTAAGGTTGTACCAGAATAGGTTTACATGGTTTAATTTTCAAAAAACACCATATTGTTGTTGTACTGCACCGCTCTCTCTCACTGCTGCAGATCCTCTTTTCAGCTGGTCTCTGTTTTAGCTACAGAGTGAGACCTCTTTTCTTCTTCTGTACTATCTTTGATTGCACTGCACATGCCCAGTAGCTCAGATGTAGATCATGTCAGCTAGCTAGCTCCATAGACAGTAAAAGAAAGGCTGTTTCTACAACTTTAGTCAGTTACAAGGCAGGATTAGCTGGGAGACTTCTAAATGACGGCGCACATGGAAGTAGTTCTTTTGTAGATTATGGTGAACTTGTGTGTGTTGTAGCAGTGCTTTGCTATTGAGAACGAGGTAGCATGCTAGCGTTAGCATGCTAGC
>NC_050186.1:29159427-29181927 GCF_008315115.2 Sander lucioperca | reverse complement strand
CAGGCCGGTCTGCCGGCCAATCAGACGGCGGTCATCGGCCACGACGTGAAGTTTGTGTGTCGGGTGTTCAGCGACCCGCAGCCGCACATCCAGTGGCTCAAACACATCACGGTTAACGGCAGCAGAGAGGCGCCGGACGGACACCCCTACGTCCTGGTTCTCAAGGTAACGGACGCACCGCACGCTACTTCAGATTCAGGCTGTTTAGACGGAAACGATCTGAAGAGAAAACGCAAAAGTGGCGTTGCGTTCTCGCTTTATAGTCCGCGTTTAGACGAGCGGAAAGTGTGTCTCCCTCTCCTCTCCTCTCTCCCTCTCCTCTCTCCCTCTCCTCTCTTCCTCTCCTCTCTCCCTCTCCTCTCTCCCTCTCCTCTCTCCCTCTCCTCTCTCCCTCTCCTCTCTCCCTCTCCTCTCTTCCTCTCCTCTCTCCCTCTCCTCTCTCCCTCTCCTCTCTCCCTCTCCTCTCTCCCTCTCCTCTCTTCCTCTCCTCTCTCCCTCTCCTCTCTCCCTCTCCTCTCTTCCTCTCCTCTCTCCCTCTCCTCTCTCCCTCTCCTCTCTTCCTCTCCTCTCCTCTCTCCCTCTCCTCTCTCCCTCTCCTCTCTTCCTCTCCTCTCCTCTCTCCCTCTCCTCTCTTCCTCTCCTCTCTCCCTCTCTTCCTCTCCTCTCTCCCTCTCCTCTCCTCTCTCCCTCTCCTCTCTTCCTCTCCTCTCTCCCTCTCCTCTCTTCCTCTCCTCTCTCCGTCTCCTCTCTTCCTCTCCTCTCTCCCTCTCCTCTCTCCCTCTCCTCTCTTCCTCTCCTCTCTCCCTCTCCTCTCTTCCTCTCCTCTCTCCGTCTCCTCTCCTCTCTCCCTCTCCTCTCTCCCTCTCCTCTCTTCCTCTCCTCTCTCCTCTCCTCTCCTCTCTCCCTCTCCTCTCTCCGTCTCCTCTCCTCTCTCCCTCTCCTCTCTCCCCTCTCCCTCTCCCTCTCCTCTCTCCCCTCTCCTCTCCTCCCCTCTCCTCTCTTCCTCTCCACTCTCCCTCTCCTCTCTTCCTCTCCTCTCTCCCTCTCCTCTCTTCCTCTCCTCTCTCCCTCTCCTCTCCTCTCTCCCTCTCCTCTCCTCTCTCCCTTTCCTCTCCTCTCTCCCTCTCCTCTCCTCTCTCCCTCTCCTCTCTTCCTCTCCTCTCTCCCTCTCTCCCTCTCCTCTCTCCCTCTCCTATCTCCCTCTCTCCCTCTCCTCTCTCCCTCTCCTCTCTTCCTCTCCTCTCCTCTCTCCCTCTCCTCTCTTCCTCTCCTCTCTCCCTCTCTTCCTCTCCTCTCTCCCTCTCCTCTCCTCTCTCCGTCTCCTCTCCTCTCTCCCTCTCCTCTCTTCCTCTCCTCTCTCCGTCTCCTCTCTCCGTCTCCTCTCCTCTCTCCCTCTCCTCTCTTCCTCTCCTCTCTCCCTCTCCTCTCTTCCTCTCCTCTCTCCCTCTCCTCTCTTCCTCTCCTCTCTTCCTCTCCCTCTCCTCTCTCCCTCTCCTCTCCTCCTCTCCTCTCTCCCTCTCTTCTCTTCCTCTCCTCTCTCCCTCTCCTCTCCTCCTCTCCTCTCTCCCCCTCCTCTCCTCTCTCCCTTTCCTCTCCTCTCTCCCTCTCCTCTCCTCTCTCCCTCTCCTCTCCTCTCTCCCTCTCCTCTCCTCCTCTCCTCTCTCCCTCTCCTCTCCTCTCTCCCTTTCCTCTCCTCTCTCCCTCTCCTCTCCTCTCTCCCTCTCCTCTCTTCCTCTCCTCTCTCCCTCTCTCCCTCTCCTCTCTCCCTCTCCTATCTCCCTCTCTCCCTCTCCTCTCTCCCTCTCCTATCTCCCTCTCCACTCTTCCTGTCCTCTCCTCTCTTCCTGTCCTCTCCACTCTCCCTCTCCTCCTCCTCTCTCCCTCTCCACTCTTCCTGTCCTCTCCTCTCTTCCTGTCCTCTCCTCTCTTCCTCTCCTCCTCCTCTCTCCCTCTCCTCCCTCCCTAGTAGCGCAAAGCGAACAACAAAAGCTGACAATGTTGTCTGGACAGACAAGGAGGTGGAGTTATATACGTGGCACACACACACACACACACACACACACACATATATAAGTTATATATATATTTATATATATATATATATATATATATATATATATAATACATACATACACACACACACACACACACACACACACACACACACACACACACACACACGACACACACACAAACAGACACACACACACACACTCGCACAGTGTGTTTTGACCCTTTAGACGGGAACGCGGCTGTGGAGCGTTTTTAAGCTTTCCACTCTGGAGGTGGTTTCACTTTTTTGCGTTTTTAAGCCCCAAAAATGCAACAGAGCTGCAACTAAGTTCTCTTCTCTTTTAGTTAACCAGATAATCAGATAATCACATTCAATAATTGCGTTATAAATGCAGTAGCTGTCGTTATAGCAAGAAAAGATGCTTTTTTCACTACAAAAGCGCCTTAGTCAACTTTGTCTTATTAAAAAAGACGCCAAGTGTGAACATAGCCTTAACGTGTAAATCAGTCCCTCCAGAAAAACGTAATTATGCGATAATCAGCCAAAGTCCTCATATTTATGCGGGGGGGGCGCATTTTTTCAAATACGCCGCACTTTCGCCACATAAATTGCCGATTTCTGCGCAAAATATGCGGGGTTTGCATGATTTCATAATCCCCGCATTTTCGTTGCAAAAAAGTCACATATATCTTAGCAGAAAGTTGAAAAATGTTGCGTTTACTTCACACAAGAGCAGCCATTTCCCCCTGTTGCCATGGGAACGTTATGAAGTGACGTAATTACGCCACATGAACATCATCGAAAAGCTGCAAACCCCGCGATGAAGCCGCGATGAAACTGCAGTTTTTGTAAGTTCCCGCAATTTCATCGCATAAAATTGCATAAATATCCCGCATATTCCATCGCATTTTTTAAGAAAACGTGCCGCATAATCAAGGATTTTAGCCCCCAACAATCACAAAAAAACTCTGGAAGGACTGGTAAAGTAACTAGTAACTAAAGCTGTAACAGATGACTGTAGTGGAGTAACTAAAGTAACTAGTAACTAAAGCTGGAACAGATGAATGTAGTAAAAAGTCCAATATTTCTCTCTGAAATGTAGCGGAGTAGAAGTAGAAAGTGGCATGAAAAGACAAGACTCAAGTAAAGTACAAGTACCTCAACATTTGGTACTGAAGTACAGTACTGGAGTACATGTACTTAGTTACATTCCCACCGCTGCTTACGTCACATTTCGATCCTTTTCTTTCAGACGGCGGGTTTGAACACGACGGATAAAGAGATGGAGGTCCTGACGCTGAGGAACGTGAGCGTGAACGATGCCGGAGAGTACACGTGCCTGGCGGGGAACTCCATCGGCGTCTCTCATCACTCTGCGTGGCTCACCGTGGTCGACGGTACGTCACCGTCCTCACAAACCCCAGTTCATCTGCACAAAGGATCCATAATGTTGATTTGACCGATGTATGTGCTGGTCTGAGGGCCCTATTTTAACGGTCTGAGCGCACGGCGTGAAGCGCCTGGCGCAGGTGCGTTTAGGGCGTGACCAAAATCCACTTTTGCTAGTTTGACGGTGGTAAAAAGGGTCCGCGTGCCGGGTGCATGGTCCTAAAGGGTTGTACTTAGTGTCTTCATTAATCAGAGGGGTGTTTTGGGCGTAACATGCAATCAACCAATCAGAGATCATCTCCCATTCCCTTTAAAAGCCAGGCGCGTTTGGACCTTGGAGCATTGCTGTTATGATGGAGGATTTGCACCGTAATATTTGTATTTGTAATCTTCTGCATGTGTGTGTGCTGCTGTGCGTCCCTGTGTGTGTAACAAGCATAGTGTGCGTGCGCTGTGCACGAGCCTAGGAGCATTTTACTAATGCTCTGTTAAAATAACAATGAAATGCTGCGTTACTGACTTTAGACCAGGTTTTTGTTGGTCAATGGTGCCATCACTTCCCGCTGCCTCAAGATAGCAATACTCCCAGAATGCACCTGAACACACCTCCCTGTAAGACCAGCACGCCCAGAATGCACCTGAACACACCTCCCTGTAAGACCAGCACGCCCATGGGCGCAAAGATGGGCGCAGGTGCATTTGCTGTTTAAACGACGCGGGCGCTGGACGGGAAACTGACAACTGCGTCGGTCTTAAACTAGCGAAGACACTTGGGTCAGGCTTTGCGCTGCGCTGGGTGCAAGTTAGGGCCCTCAAAGTTTATATTTGACTTTTTATGTCCTTGACGTTCCACTTCTGGGATTGCTCCATTGCCAACGGAAATTCCACTGGATGTGCGTCCCCTTCCTCTGTCTCTGTGTTGGCGTTCTAACCTCCGGTGGATTTGTGAGGACTATGGTTAACTGCTCCTCAGATCTCTGCAGGGTAAATCCAGACAGCTAGCTAGACTATCTGTCCAATCTGAGTTTTCTGTTGCACGACTAAAACTACTTTTGAACGTACATACGTTCCACCAAAACAAGTTCCTTCCTGAGACTATTTAGCAGAGGCACCGTGGCTCCGTCCGGAGCTTAGTACCACCCAAGACGATTGTGATTGGTTTAAAGAGATGCCAATAACCCAGAGCACGTTGTTCTCCCGTCCCAGAATGCTGTGTGGACTAGACAGACCTTCCTCTGCAGCGCTGTGGAGGAAGGTCTGTTTGTAATAGTTTGTTTTTGTCAGGTATAATGTCTCAGAAGTATTCAGCTACATATACACAGATGCCGTGGTTGGAGAACTGTGTAGGAATGGTCGGGATGCAATCCAGCCAACTTTCTTTATCCGTTAGGAACTTCATTTGTGCAGAACATCACGGACGATTCACGCTACTTTAGTGTCCCATGTGAAGCCGTTTCCACACTTTTTTTTAACCCTTGTGTTGTCTTCCCGTCCACCGTGCAACTTTTTGTTTTTCTGGGTCAAAATGTGAGCGTTTTGGACGTCTTTTTCGACACTTTTGTTGCTCCTCCACCGATGTTTTTGTCACTTTTGACGTTTTTTGTGTGTCATTTTCCCCACGTTTTTGAAGCTTTTCCTTACATTTCTGTCACTTTTTTCAACGTTCTTTTATAAAAAGAATACATAAATAAATAAATGTAATGCTATGAAATTGAATACAACTTGTGAAGAGCGTTGTAGGGAGCCATCCACGTTATTTCTTTTGAAAATTTGGTTGAAAGAAACCAAAATTTTTGATAAAGAAACTTTTTGAAAATTGGTCAAATTTGACCAATTTTTTTGACTTTTTTTTTTTTTGCCCGACCCGAACCTGACCCTCATTTCTAAATATCTGTCCGAACCCGCCCCGGCTTGGTTCGGGTATCCATGCCTTACTACATGGGCGTCGGCTCTACCAACTGAGCTAACCGGGCGCTCCTACGATTTGATTTATATGGTACAGGTCAACAGTGTCATTCCCTGGGTCTGAATATTTTGAGACAAAAAAGTCATAATAAATTCAGAATTTAAAAGAAAATGTCCCCGTTTCGGATTGTCACGTATACAACAAAATATGTTTGAAAAAAGAAACGCAATGTGGACCCTATTTTCCCATGTTTTTTGGGTGTTTTAGTGACTGGTTAGTTCCCTACATTCCATAACAACCGCGGTGCTCTCTGTCGTGTCCCAGACCTGCCGCCCGCCCCGCTGCCCTCCCAGACCTACCTGGAGATCTTCATCTACTGCCTCGGCTTTTTCATCGTCGTCATCCTCACCGCCACAGCCGTCGTCTGCCGGCTCTGCTGCGCGCCGAAGAAGAGCGACTTCAGCGGCCAGCTGGCCGTGCAGAAACTGGCAAAGAGCCTTCCTCTGAGGAGACAGGTAACCTAGAGATTATCCCTCTGAGGAGACAGGTAACCTAGAGATTATCCCTCTGAGGAGACAGGTAACCCAGAGATTATCCCTCTGAGGAGACAGGTAACCTAGAGATTATCCCTCTGAGGAGACAGGTAACCTAGAGATTATCCCTCTGAGGAGACAGGTAACCTAGAGATTATCCCTCTGAGGAGACAGGTAACCTAGAGATTATCCCTCTGAGGAGACAGGTAACCTAGAGATTATCCCTTTGAGGAGACAGGTAACCCACACATTATCCCTCTGAGGAGACAGGTAACCTAGAGATTATCCCTCTGAGGAGACAGGTGACCCTAAAGATTACGATGTGAACAACAATTTTTGAAAACGGTCCAGTATTGAGCGACAACGCTGTAACCGTCAGCTGTGAATACTTTTAGTTTAACATGAAACAGCCCTAAAATCATCATCGCCTAACCCCACCAGACTTCATGTAAATAATCAGTACTTTTAGCGTGTATAGAGCCAGCATATTTCCACCAGACTCCATGTAAATAATCAGGACTTTTAGCGTGTATAGAGCAAGCATATTTCCACCAGACTTCATGTAAATAATCAGAACTTTTAGCATGTATAGAGCCATCATATCTCCACATGTAAATGGGTGAATTAAGGGTTTATTTCAACCAAACCAGAGTGGTGATTGTTGGAACAGTGGAAAGATGAACCAAGATGGCTTTTGATAGTTTTATTTAGTTTCTGTTCACTTTGAATGAAGTGTGTTTTACGATGATAAAAGTCCTGATTATTTACATGGAGTCTGGTGGAGTTTGGTGATGGTGATTTCGGCGCTGTTTCCTGTTAAACTAAAAGGATCTTACTCTTTAACTAAAAGGTCTATCTCTGTAGGGATCCTTTCATAATGTTGTCAGACACTTAGAATAATAATCTGAGTCTGTCAGCAGCAACAACAGAACTTTTAGTGGATAGCGGATGGTAAATTAAAGGCGCCCAATTGCCCAACAACTTACATTGCAGCTTGTTTATGTCTTGCTTAACACTGGACTACTTTCACAGATTGTTGTTCCCATCAGTCACAAAAAACAATGAAGTTACCTTTTTAGGGGACAGAACCACAGATAGGGAGCTCGTTGGTACTGTTGCGTGACGCTGACCCAGCCTCTTGGCCTCCTCCCCTCTGCAGGTGTCCGTGGAGTCGGCGTCCTCCCTGCAGTCCGGGATGTGTCTGATGCGCCAGTCTCGCCTGTCCAGCGCCGCCACCACCATCCTGACCGGCGTGTCGGAGTATGAACTTCCCTTCGATCCCGCATGGGAGCTTCCTCGTGACCGGTACGGCACCCTGTCTCTCCGCATCTCACCACCTTCATTCACTCGCTGTTAGAACAACAGCAACAGGGCTTGATACGAGGTCAAACATTATACACAGGAGGTTAGAGGCCAAGAAACGACTTCTAAAGATACCACCTCTTTTAAAGGAGAATTCCGGTCAATTTCAGCACGTAGCTCTGTTGTTTGTTGTCACGTAGTGCTGTCAGTAGCGAGAAAAATTAAAATAATCGGTGCTGCCTACAACGAGTTACTGTACGTCCACACCGCCGCCGACTTGATCTTCTAAAGATACAGGAAGTCATTCATTTTCAATGGAAGCTGCTTCTCTCAGCTGCAAGGAGCGGAAAATCTGTCGGCGTCACGTTTTGAGCGACCAGAGCGTCAATCAGAAAGTTGAAAGTAGGTCAACTTTATGGTAATGAGCTATGACGCGGTTCAGCGGCAACCAATCAGAATATAGACGTCCTTCACGCTGGCTGATTCCAGAGAAACATACGATGTAAACTTTGGTTCCTACCAAAACATTAGTTCAGAGAAAAAGGAGGAGAAGCTCATCATGGCCGTTGCTGGGTTCCCTATCATTTATGATATTTGCGTATAGGGACCAGTTAACGTTACCTGCCGGTCACATGGTCTCTAAACAGTCCGCTCACGGTGAAGTCCTGCACGGATCAACAGCTGGCGGCTGCTCGCTCTGCCTGCACGCTGCTGCGGTTCAGCGGCTAACGAGCGAGCTAACTGCTAACAGACACCGCTGCGACCAACAACCAATACACATTCTGTCATCATATATGTAATTTATAAAAGGTTTCTAGTGTCAGTGTATTGGCCGTGCAGTGGCTGCTTGATCTTTTTCCATGATGAACATAGAATGCTGCTACGTCAGAGCGGCCAAAGCCTCAAACAGCTTCCCCGGACTTTCTGACAAGTGACCTCGACCGGGCGGCCAGAGCTTCTTTGCAGCTCAAGTCGGCGGCGGTGTGGACGTACAGTTATGCTACTGCTTTCGCACCCATGCGGCTGAAACAGGGGCAGTTTTTAAACGTGCTTTTAGCCTCTTAACATGTTCCAGATGGCATTAGAAGAGCCTACCCATGTGCAGTGATTCCTTCCGAGGGAACACAGTGAATCTGACTGCAGGAGATGTGAAAGAAATGCATAAAAGTTGTGCTAATCCAGCTCTGTTTAGTTCAGGTGTTGAGACGGCAAGACGAGTGCTTAGGGACCGTCTACAAACTACAACACTGAAAAGAGATACAACAAAAATATTTATTAATTTAATGACTAAATAAGGTAGTGTCTCCAAACTTACCTCAATTATAACTTGTCTCCTGCTAGTTGTACTACAGCACTTACTTTTAAAAATAAGTATATGCCTATTTTTGAAAATATGTTTGCATCTCTTTTCAGTGTTGTAGTTTGTAGACGGTCCCTAAGCACTCGTCTTGCCGTCGCAACACCTGAACTAAACAGAGCTGGATTAACACAACTTTTATGCATTTCTTTCACATCTCCTGCAGTCAGATTCACTGTGTTCCCTCGGAAGGAATCACTGCACATGGGTAGGCTCTTCTGATGCCATCTGGAACATGTTAAGAGGCTAAAAGCACGTTTAAAAACTGCCCCGTTTCAGCCGCATGGGTGCGAAAGCTAGCAGTAGCATAACTCGTTGTAGGTAACACCGATTATTTTCATTTTTCTCGCTACTGACAGCACTACATGACAACAAACAACTGAGCTATGTTCTACTAGTATCGACCGGAATTCTGCTTTAAGTTACACTGGTTACACTCAGCAGCAGGGAAATTAAATGAAATAAAAAAAATAATCAATGAAATAATCAATGAAATAGTCTTAAAAGTCTTAACAGTCATTGTTGATTGGTGACCTTTTTGAGTGAAGTCTGGACGGGCACAAATTGCCGATTTCCGCGCAAAATATGCGGGGCTTGCATGATTTCATAATCCCCGCATTTTCGTTGCAAAAAAGTCACATATATCTTAGCAGAAAGTTGAAAAATGTTGCGTTTACTTCACACAAGAGCAGCCGTTTTCCCCTGTTGCCATGGGAACGTTATGAAGTGACGTAATTACGCGACGTGAACATCATCGAAAAGCTGCAAACCCCGCGATGAAGCCACGATGAAACCGCAGTTTTTGCAAGTTCCCGCAATTTCATCGCATAAAATTGCATAAATATCCCGCATATTCCATCGCATTTTTTAAGAAAACGTGCCGCATAATCAAGGATTTTTGCCCACAACAATCACAAAAAAAACTCCACATTTTTCTGGAAGGACTGTTCAACGCAGTGCTCTAAGCAATTCAAATGTTTTTTTTAAAAAAACGCCCAAAACGTTGAAAAAGGCGACTGAAGGCGTTGAAAGCCTCGAAAACAGCAGAATATAGATTCATACGTTTTGGAAACAAACTGGAAAAGTTATGGAATTTAAAAAAAATGCAAATTCCAGGTCTGGAAAAGTTTTGGAAACATTAAAAGATCCAGAAAGTTTTGGAAAAGTCATGGATTTTTTTTTTTGACACAGCATAATAATAAGTGATTAATAAATGTATTTCACGTCGTCCTAACCTCACCGTTATATTCGGGGTGACTCCCTCTATGAACCACATACATTATCATTCATTGTATTGTTAAACCTCTGAGGGTAAACTTTAACACAGGTTTTTATTCTTATTGTATAATGTCGACTGACATTTTCAGGAATACATAGTCATGGAAATTTGCCAAAAAGTCATGAAAAAGTCATTGGAAAAAGTCATGAAAAAAAGTCATAGGGACTTAGGGACCGTCTACAAACTACAACACTGAAAAGAGATACAACAAAAATATTTATTAATTTAATGACTAAATAAGGTAGTGTCTCCAAACTTACCTCAATTATAACTTGTCTCCTGCTAGTTGTACTACAGCACTTACTTTTAAAAATAAGTATATGCCTATTTTTGAAAATATGTTTGCATCTCTTTTCAGTGTTGTAGTTTGTAGACGGTCCCTAAGCACTCGTCTTGCCGTCGCAACACCTGAACTAAACAGAGCTGGATTAACACAACTTTTATGCATTTCTTTCACATCTCCTGCAGTCAGATTCACTGTGTTCCCTCGGAAGGAATCACTGCACATGGGTAGGCTCTTCTAATGCCATCTGGAACATGTTAAGAGGCTAAAAGCACGTTTAAAAACTGCCCCGTTTCAGCCGCATGGGTGCGAAAGCTAGCAGTAGCATAACTCGTTGTAGGTAACACCGATTATTTTCATTTTTCTCGCTACTGACAGCACTACATGACAACAAACAACTGAGCTATGTTCTACTAGTATCGACCGGAATTCTGCTTTAAGTTACACTGGTTACACTCAGCAGCAGGGAAATTAAATGAAATAAAAAAAATAATCAATGAAATAATCAATGAAATAGTCTTAAAAGTCTTAACAGTCATTGTTGATTGGTGACCTTTTTGAGTGAAGTCTGGACGGGCACAAACGGAGAGAAAAAAAGTTGAATATTGTGACTTTATTTTTACTCAAAATAAGTGAGAAAAAAAGTTGAACATTTTGAAAGAAAAAGTTGAATATTTTGAGAAAAATTATTTGTTTCTGATGTGTTGGCAAACTGTTTCTGCTGTGTGTGTGTGTGTGTGTGTGTGTGTGTGTGTGTTTCTGATGTGTGTGTTTCTGACGTGTGTGTGTCTGACGTGTGTGTGTGTTTCTGACGTGTGTGTGACGTGTTTCTGACGTGTTTCTGACATGTGTTTCTGACGTGTGTGTGTGACGTGTTTCTGACGTGTGTGTGTGCTTCTGACGTGTGTGTGTGTGCTTCTGACGTGTGTGTGTGACGTGTTTCTGACGTGTGTGTGTGCTTCTGACGTGTGTGTGTGTGTGTGATGTGTTTCTGACGTGTGTGTGTGACGTGTTTCTGACGTGTGTGTGTGCTTCTGACGTGTGTGTGTGTGTGTGTGTGTTTCTGACATGTGTGTGTTTCTGACGTGTGTGTGTGTGTGTGTGTGTGTGTGTGTTTCTGACGTGTGTGTGTGTGTGTGTGTGTGTGTGTGTGTTGTGTGTGTGTGTGTGTGTGTGTGTTTCTGACGTGTGTGTGTGTGTGTGTGTGTGTGTGTGTGTGTGTGTGTGTGTGTGTGTGTGTGTGTGTGTGTGTGTGTGTGTGTGTGTGTGTGTGTGTGTGTGTGTGTGTGTGCTGCGTCCCGTCCCAGGCTGACTCTGGGGAAGCCTCTCGGCGAGGGATGTTTCGGGCAGGTGGTTCTGGCCGAGGCCGTCGGCGTCGACAGAAACAAACCCACGCGCCTCACCAAGGTGGCGGTGAAGATGCTGAAAGGTGAGAGCTGCTTCCTGTCACCTCATTCTCGCCTGAAAAAAAGTATTATACAAAATATTTATTGTCGAGCGACAATCACATTGACAAAAGAGACAACAACTATAGTATACTCATATACAACTGTACTGTAGCGTACTCAGGCTTGAACCTCTTGTTGTTGTTGTTGTGTGCAGCGGACGCCACGGAGAAGGACCTGTCCGACCTGATCTCTGAGATGGAAATGATGAAGATGATCGGCAAACACAAGAACATCATCAACCTGCTGGGAGCGTGCACGCAGGACGGTGAGTGTGCACGTAGCGCTGTTTCAACCAAAATGCCTCCAAAAAAACATGCATAAATGCCGATTTCCGCGCAAAATATGCGGGGCTTGCATGATTTCATAATCCCCGCATTTTCGTTGCAAAAAAGTCACACATATCTTAGCAGAAAGTTGAAAAATGTTGCGTTTACTTCACACAAGAGCAGCCGTTTTCCCCTGTTGCCATGGGAACGTTATGAAGTGACGTAATTACGCGACGTGAACATCATCGAAAAGCTGCAAACCCCGCGATGAAGCCACGATGAAACCGCAGTTTTTGCAAGTTCCCGCAATTTCATCGCATAAAATTGCATAAATATCCCGCATATTCCATCGCATTTTTTAAGAAAACGTGCCGCATAATCAAGGATTTTTGCCCGCAACAATCACAAAAAAAACTCCACATTTTTCTGGAAGGACTGTTCAACGCAGTGCTCTAAGCAATTCAAATGTTTTTTTTAAAAAAACGCCCAAAACGTTGAAAAAGGCGACTGAAGGCGTTGAAAGCCTCGAAAACAGCAGAATATAGATTCATACGTTTTGGAAACAAACTGGAAAAGTTATGGAATTTAAAAAAAATGCAAATTCCAGGTCTGGAAAAGTTTTGGAAACATTAAAAGATCCAGAAAGTTTTGGAAAAGTCATGGATTTTTTTTTTTGACACAGCATAATAATAAGTGATTAATAAATGTATTTCACGTCGTCCTAACCTCACCGTTATATTCGGGGTGACTCCCTCTATGAACCACATACATTATCATTCATTGTATTGTTAAACCTCTGAGGGTAAACTTTAACACAGGTTTTTATTCTTATTGTATAATGTCGACTGACATTTTCAGGAATACATAGTCATGGAAATTTGCCAAAAAGTCATGAAAAAGTCATTGGAAAAAGTCATGAAAAAAAGTCATAAAAAGTCATAAAAAGTCATTAAAAAAGTAATTAAAAAAGTCATTAAAAAAAGTCATTAAAAAAAGTCATTAAAAAAGTCATTAAAAAAAGTCATTAAAAATTCATTTAAAAAAGTCATTAAAAAAGTCATTAAAAAAGTCATTTAAAAAAGTAATTAAAAAAGTCATTAAAAAAGTCATTAAAAAAGTCATTTAAAAAAAGTCATTAAAAAAGTCATAAAAAGTCATTAAGAAAGTCATGAAAAAGTCATGGAAAAGTCATGAAAAAGTAATTGAAAAAGCCATGGAAAAGTCATTAAAAAAGTCATAAAGTAATTGAAAAAGTCATAAAAAAAGTCATTAAAAAAGTCATGGAAAAGTCATAAAAAAGTCATTAAAAAAGTCATGAAAAAGTCATTAAAAAAGTAATTGAAAAAGCCATGGAAAAGTCATAAAAAGTCATTAAAAAAGTAATTGAAAAAGCCATGGAAAAGTCATAAGAAGTCATTAAAAAAGTAATTGAAAAAGTCATAAAAAAGTCATGGAAAAGTCATAAAGTCATTAAAAAAAGTCATTAAAAAAGTAATTGAAAAAGTCATAAAGTCATTAAAAAAGTCATTAAAAAAAGTCATGGAAAAGTCATGAAAAAGTCATAAAAGTCATTAAAAAAGTCATGGAAAAGTCATGGAAAAGTCATGAAAAAGTATTTGAAAAAGCCATGGAAAAGTCATGAAAAAGTCATAAAGTCATTAAAAAAGCCATGGAAAAGTCATAAAAAAGTCATTAAAAAAGTCATGGAAAAGTCATGAAAAAAGTCATGGAAAAGTCATAAAAAAGTCATAAAGTCATTGAAAAAGCCATGGAAAAGTCATAAAAAAAGTCATAAAAAAGCCATGGAAAAGTCATAAAAAAGTCATAAAGTCATTGAAAAAGCCATGGAAAAGTCATAAAAAAAGTCATAAAAAGCCATGGAAAAGTCATAAAAAAAGTCATAAAAAAGTCATGAAAAAGTCATAAAAAAGTCATGAAAAAGTAATTGAAAAAGCCATGGAAAAGTCATGAAAAAGTCATAAAGTCATTAAAAAAGCCATGGAAAAGTCATAAAAAAAAGTCATAAAAAAGCCATGGAAAAGTCATAAAAAAGTCATAAAGTCATTGAAAAAGCCATGGAAAAGTCATAAAAAAAGTCATAAAAAAGCCATGGAAAAGTCATAAAAAAAAGTCATAAAAAAGTCATGAAAAAGTCATAAAAAAGTCATGAAAAAGTAATTGAAAAAGCCATGGAAAAGTCATGAAAAAGTCATAAAGTCATTAAAAAAGCCATGGAAAAGTAATAAAAAAAGTCATGAAAAAGTCATAAAAAGTCATAAAAAAGTATTTGAAAAAGTCATAAAAAAGTCATAAAGTCATCAAAGTCATGGAAAAGTAATTAAAAAAGTAATTGAAAAAGTCATTAAAAATCATGGAAAAGTATTTGTTAAAATGCGTGTGAACCCTGGTTTAAAGACAGGTGTGTGTGTGTGTGTGTGTGTGTGTGTGTGTGTGTGTGTGTGTGTGTGTGTGTGTGTGTGTCTCGGCCAGGCCCTCTGTACGTGGTGGTGGAGTACGCCTCGCAGGGGAACCTGAGGGAGTATCTGCGTGCTCGGCGGCCGGTTGGGCTGGAGTACTGGAGCGGATCCAGGCAGGTGTCCCTGGGCAGTTTGGAGACCAGGGAGCTGGTGTCCGCTGCGTACCAGGTGGCCAGAGGGATGGCCTACCTCGCCTCAAAGAAGGTTCGTAGCTGTCACCTGAAGGTCCGATTGGATTCTGCTGCACTCTGGATATTGTTATGTACGGTGTCAATGCAAAGAGTAACTTCCTTTTTTTTTTTTTTTACCCTGGACCCTATTCTCCCATGTTTTTGTGTCTACGTGACTGATGGGAACAACAATCTTTGAAATTGGTCCAGTATACAGGCTGCAATGTTACGTTAAACATTCAGTCAGCGTCCACTAAAAGTTCTGTTGTTGCCGCTGACAGACTCAGATTATTATTCTAAGTGTCTGACAACATTATGAAAGGATCCCTACAGAGATAGACCTTTTAGTTAAAGAGTAAGATCCTTTTAGTTTAACAGGAAACCGCCCCGAAATCACTATCACCAAACTACACCAGACTCCATGTAAATAATCAGGACTTTTAACATCGTAAAACACACTTCATTCAAAGTCGACAGAAACTAAATAAAACTATCAAAAGCCGTCTTGGTTCATCTTTCCACTGTTCCAACAATCACCACTCTGGTTTGGTTGAAATAAACCCTTAATTCACCCATTTACATGTGGAGATATGCTGGTTCTATACACGCTAAAAGTCCTGATTATTTACATGGAGTCTGGTGGAAATATGCTGGCTCTATACACGCTAAAAATCCTGATTATTTACATGGAGTCTGGTGGAAATATGCTGGCTCTATACACGCTAAAAGTCCTGATTATTTACATGGAGTCTGGTGGAGATATGCTGGCTCTATACACACTAAAAATCCTGATTATTTACATGGAGTCTGGTGGAAATATGGTGGCTCTATACACGCTAAAAGTCCAGATTATTTACATGGAGTCTGGTGGAAATATGGTGGCTCTATACACACTAAAAGTCCTGATTATTTACATGGAGTCTGGTGGAAATATGGTGGCTCTATACACACTAAAAGTCCTGATTATTTACATGGAGTCTGGTGGAAATAGGCTGGCTCTATACACGCTAAAAGTCCTGATTATTTACATGGAGTCTGGTGGAAATATGGTGGCTCTATACACGCTAAAAGTCCTGATTATTTACATGGAGTCTGGTGGAAATATGGTGGCTCTATACACACTAAAAGTCCTGATTATTTACATGGAGTCTGGTGGAAATAGGCTGGCTCTATACACACTAAAAGTCCTGATTATTTACATGGAGTCTGGTGGAGTTTGGTGATGGTGATTTCAGGGCTGTTAAACAAAAAGGATCTTACTCTTTAACTAAAAGGTCTATCTCTGTAGGGATCCATCCCATAATGTTGTCAGACACGTAGAATAATAATCTGGTTTTTGAAATAAAATGTCATATTTGTTAGTAGCAGAAAAAAAGTAATATTTCTGTATACAATTGTTAATATTCAAGCCCTCAAAAGACTGTTTCTCAGAGTTTAGCTTCTTGCTCTAAACACAACTGTGTGTGTGTGTGTGTGTGTGTGTGTGTGTGTGTGTGTGTGTGTGTGTGTGTGTGTGTGTGTGTGTGTGTGTGTGTTTCTCCTCTCAGTGTATTCACAGAGACCTGGCAGCCAGGAACGTGTTGGTCACTGAAGACAACGTGATGAAGATCGCCGACTTCGGTCTGGCCCGAGACGTCCACCACATCGACTACTACAAGAAGACAACTAACGTGAGACTCGGTTAACGTTTTTTTGGGGGGGTCAAGTGACCAGGTCAGACTTCTTCAAATCTAGTCCAGACCTGATTTTTTTTCAAATCAGATTCAGACCACTTCCATACCAGTCCTTCCAGAAAAATGCAGAGTTTTTTTGTGATTGTTTTGGGCAAAAATCCTTGATTATGCGGCACGTTTTCTTAAAAAATGCGATGGAAAATGCGGGATATTTATGCAATTTTATGCAATGAAATTGCGGGAACTTGCAAAAATTGCGATTTCATCATGGCTTCATCGCGGGGTTTGCAGCTTTTCGATGATGTTCACGTCGCGTAATTACGTCACTTCATATTTTGCACGGAAATCGGCAATTTATGCGGCGAAAGTGCGGCGTATTTGAAAAAATGCGGCCCCGCATAAATATGCAGACTTTGGCTGATTATGCGTTGAATTATGAGATCGCATAATCACGTTTTTCTGGAGGGACTGGCATATGTGGTCCTGAATCAGACCCAGATCTGATTTCCATTCAATGCGGCCACAGTGTGAACAACCGAGGCGGATTTGATGCCACTTTTACGTCAATCTACATCGACATTTGTCACAATGATGCTCCGTCGGGAGTTAGTCCTGCACACAGACAGTAGAATTAAAAACTCGACTAGGCATCCACATTAGAGCCATCACCTCCCGTTAGCATCCCATTGACTTCCACTCATTTTGACGTCACTTTGACAGAGAATAACTTTACATCTGAAGAGTTTAAAGACTCTATTTGTCCGTTGTTTATTTCTAAAGAAACACGACAATGTATAAAAGGCTCCATTACCTTGTAGCTCACGTTATGGCTCCGTAGCAGACGTTTTTATAAAAATAGGCTAACGATTGGGTCATAACCACGAGACTTACTGTCTCATAGTAGAGGAATTACCGTATAGTACAGGAGAAGCTCTCAGGCAGTTTGGACTTCCATTAGCTGTTTAAGTTTAATTACTAATGTTAACTATCATTTTAGTGATCAATAATTAGCCTGTGTCTATGTTATCTCCTTACATATACCTACGCTCTCCGTCTCTGCTAGATTGGGAATGATTGAGATTTCTCTTGGCACAGCTACCAGAAGACTTCCAACTTTCAGACAGGTTGCTCACGTCACATCTACGTCTTCAAGCTCAGTTGGAGGCTGCTCAGTAACGCTCAGCCATCACCGGGAAAGATCTTCTAATATCCTTCACTGGTCTCCGTCCAGAGACACGGGATCTGATGGTCCAGTTTATATATACGGTCTATGAGGACACCCCCGTCTGTCGCTTTCACGTCACCTTTTGGTATCGCCTTGGCTCACTGGGAACCTCGACGGAGGTGGTACTAAAAAAAGTACCTGTTGGCAGGTAGCAGGGACTTTTTTTCATAATGGAAAACCTAAAAAGGCGAGTAGAGGCGAGTCCAGCGGGTACCATGTAATGGAAAAACGCCAATACAGGCTTAAATGAACTGACAACATGAGTAATGCGACTTACAGTTCTTAAGGACGCACACACGCAATCTCAACTGGCTAGTTCTCCTCTGTGCTATTCTCCGACATGCACTCTTAACAATCACTGCTGATAGACGGCCTTTTGTACAGCCCTGTTTCTGATACCGTGGCGGCAGAAATGTTGCCGTGGCGGGCCGCCACTACAAAATCAACATAGAGGAAAGACTGGGTTAATAGACTGAGTATCAGTGTCTGTCAGGATGATTTTGGTTCTTACTAGAGATGCACCGATAGACCGGCCGGTGACCGGAATTGGCCGGTTTTCACGTGCTCGGCCATGACCGGCGACCAGCAGGTCAGTCTGACATATGGTGATTTCATGCCGGTCAACGCTCCAATTAACTGACAACATAAGTTATACCAGTTACAGTTCTCAAGGACGCACGCACACACGGACGCCACAGCACGGACGCCACAGCACGGACGCCACAGCACGCTCTCTTTTCCTTTCTCTCAACTTCTCTGCCGTGTGTCGGCGCTATTCTCCCACATGTAGGAACCTGGTGAATTAACCTGCAACATGTCAGCTGTTTGGGAATTCTTCAGCGTGTGTGCAGAAGATAACAAGTTTGCAATATGCAACACCTGCAAGGAGAAAGTAGGGCGTGGAGGGACGACACCAAAAACCTAAATCACATTTCTTTAGTTGATATTGATGTGAAAAGAAGGAAATGGTTCTAACATTGCTCTTTAGATGTGTGTGAATGTCCCACACCAGGAGTAATTCATATAGTTCTATTTTATAGTGATCCATTATCTGTTCAACACATGTTCTATTAAAGAAAAGATAGGAAATACATATTTGTGTGTGCTGTAAAGTGGTTAGAAAAAATGGAATCGGTATCAGCTGGTCTAACTCAAAGAAAATCAGAATTCGTAATCGGCCTAGAAAGTTGTAATCTGTGCATCTCTAGTTCTTATATTTTGTGTTCTGACGGATATTTGAATGTTCCTCCAGGGCCGTCTGCCGGTGAAGTGGATGGCACCAGAAGCCTTATTTGACCGCATCTACACGCACCAAAGTGACGTGTGAGTTTCCCCCTTTAAAGACTTGTTCTGCGTGTGTTCTTGTTTGAACGGTTGTTGCAATACGACGGTCTCGTGTGAGTATTAAGGAGCAGAAGTCACAACGACAGATATATATATATATATATATATATATATATAAAACAGAGAAAAGCATCAAATCATCACATCTTCATTATCAGTTAATCATCTGAGTATTTTCTCCATTCATTGATTTGTCTATAAAATGTCAGAAGTTATTTTTAAAGCCAATTACAGACATTAATTACATTAATTGAAGTCCAAAACTCAAAGATTTTCAGTTTACACACACACACACACACATATATATATATAAATTTTAATATAAATACATTTTAATAACAGAGAAAAGCATCAAATCATCACAGAACAAGAAGCTGGAACAAGCAAACGGACAAAAATGACAGAAAGAAAGATAGAAAATAGTACATTTTGTGCAGCAAGAAAATGTGGTCCGGCAGCTTTTTACAAAATGTAAATTTAAACTAAAGAAACCCTGAATTCCATCCAACAATGTGGTTGAAATAAAAGTGAAATGATGACGATTCCTCTCTCTCTCTCTCTCTCTCTCTCTCTCTCTCTCTCTCTGTCTCCCTCTCTCTCTTTCTCTCTCTCTCTCTCTCTCTCTCTCTCTGTCTCTCTCTCTCTCTGTCTCTCTCTGTCACTCTCTCTGTCTCTGTCTCAGGTGGTCGTTTGGAGTCTTGCTGTGGGAGATTTTTACCCTCGGCGGTTCTCCGTACCCTGGAGTCCCCGTAGAGGAACTCTTCAAGCTGCTGAAGGAGGGTCACCGCATGGAGAAGCCCTCGGCATGCACTCAGGAGCTGTGAGTATACACACACTCCTCGCAAACACACCACACACACACACACACGCACACACACTCCCCGCAAACACATGCACGCACGCACGGACAGACAGACAGACAGACAGACAGACACGCACAGAGACACATGCACGGACAGACACGCATGCACACACAGACACATACAGACACACGTACATACACACACGCACGCACACACACACAGACACATGTACATACACACACACATAAGACACATGTACATACACAGACACACGTACACATACACACACACACATAAGACACACGTACACACACACACACACACACACACACAGCCCGTTTTGGTTTGAAAACTCCGGTGGTTGCTTTGTAGTCCAGATGGGCAGAGGTTGTTTCTTGGTGTACAGAGGAAAAAATAGGAGGGGACCCAGAACGGATCCCTGAGGGACCCCAGTAGTGAGGCTACAACGTTGTAATGGATTGTTAAATTGTATCTTAACATGTATCTTTACTTTTGAAAAAAAGGGGTGGTCATTAAGGAAGGTTTCCACTTGAAAATCAAGTTTAAAAAATCCCTCAGTAATTCAGTCTGTGAGAGAACAGCGAACATTTGCATAACCAACCTTATGTCTGAATGAGAAACGGATAAATGAAGCCAGAAATGTTCCGTGTCTGACCGCTGGTTTGTGTTTTATCAGGTACCTGATGATGAGAGACTGCTGGAACGCCGTCCCGTCTCGCAGGCCGACGTTTCTGCAGCTAGTTGAAGATTTAGACCGCACGCTTTCTCTCATGGCGAACCAGGTAATGTGTCCTTCTGCTTCTGGAAAATAGGGACAAATATGAATCAGAAATCAGCATATTCTCACATAGACACACCATTCAAACTGTTAAATGTTTAGCTTAAAATCGCTGTCACCAAACCCACCAGACTCCATGTAAATAAACAGGACTTTTAGCGTGTGTAGAGCCAGCATATTTCCACATGTAAATGGGTGAATTAAGGGTTTATTTCAACCAAACCAGAGTGGTGATTGTTGGAACAGTGGAAAGATGAACCAAGACGGCTTTTGATAGTTTGATTTAGTTTCTGTCCACTTTAAATTAAGTGTGTTTTTGCGATGATGAAAGTAGTGATTATTTGAATGGAGTCTGGTGTAGTTTGGTGATGGTGATTTCGGGGCTGTTTCATGTTAAACTAAAAGGATCTTACTCTTAACTAAAAGCTCTATCTCTGTAGGGATCCTTTCATAATGTTGGCAGACACTGAGTCTGTCAGCGGCAAAAAACAGCACTTTTAGTGGACGCTAACGTTACATTGCAGCTTGTTTCTCACTTAATACTGGACCAATTTCAAAGATTGTTGTTCCCTTCAGTCAGAAAAATACTCTCAAACTCTACTCTAAAGTACCCCTAGGGGCACACATACCCCCTGCAGTACTCTCATGTACCACCTACAGTACTCTCACGTACACCTAGGGGCACACATACCCCCTGCAGTACTCTCACGTACTGCCTGCAGTACTCTTAAGTATCCCTAGGGGCACACATACCCCCTGCAGTACTCTCACGTACTCCCTGCAGTACTCTTAAGTATCCCTAGGGGCACACATACCCCCTGCATTACTCTCACGTACCACTAGGGGCACACATACCCCATGCAGTACTCTCAGGTACCCCCTGCAGTACTCTTACGTACCCCTAAGGGCACACATACCCCCTGCAGTACTCTCACGTACCCCCTGCAGTACTCTCACGTACCCCTAGGGGTAGGTGTGGGAATCACCAGAGGCCTCACGATACGATATCATCACAATACTTATGTCACGATACAATATTATTGCGATTTAAAACATATTGCGATATATTGCAATTTATTTCCTTTTTTCCAACTTCAAATTTTCTAGCAGCTACCTACTGTTGACGTTAGCTAGTGGCTACCTAACGTTGATGTTACCTAGCAGCTACCTAACGTTGATGTTAGCTAGCAGCTACCTACCATTGACGTTGCTAGGGTACTACGTGATGTACTAGCAGCTACCAACGTTGATGTTAGCTAGCAGCTACCTACTGTTGACGTTAGCTAGTGGCTACCTAACGTTGATGTTACCTAGCAGCTACCTAACGTTGATGTTAGCTAGCAGCTACCTACCATTGACGTTAGCTAGTGGCTACCTAACGTTGATGTTACCTAGCAGCTACCTAACGTTGATGTTAGCTAGCAGCTACCTACCATTGACGTTAGCTAGTGGCTACCTAACGTTGACGTTAGCTAGTGGCTACCTAACGTTGATGTTAGCTAGCAGCTACCTACTGTTGACGTTAGCTAGTGGCTACCTAACGTTGATGTTAGCTAGCAGCTACCTAACGTTGATGTTAGCTAGCAGCAACCTACCGTTGATGTTAGCTAGCAGCAACCTACCGTTGATGTTAGCTAGTGGCTACCTAACGTTGACGTTAGCTAGTGCTAGCTGATACTAGCGATCTCTAGTCAGCGACATATTTTGGGCCTCATTTAATAAACAACACCTGTAGTAGTACACAATCGTATGTGTATTGTTTGGATTACAATGTGCAGAATTACTTTACGTTGTCTATTTATGTCTATTTATTTCTATTTCTCACCGTTAACCACCGGCATCTGTACAGCATCAACAGGGGTCGCCATTGTTATTTATGTGTGTGTGACGTCAAAAACTGTAACTGGGAGTTCAACCATCTGGTACGAGTTCACGGGTAGTAGTTACAGGTTTGACTGCCGTTCACTTTCACTTTCACGGCAGAAGATTGTGAAAACATGAGTTACAGGTTGCCTGGAACGCAGCATTAGTTTCACTGCTACGTGTGTGTGTGTGTGTGTGTGTGTGTGTGTGTGTGTGTGTGTGTGTGTGTGTGTGTACTGTGGGAGATCTAATGGTTGTGTCTCTGCAGGAGTACCTGGACCTGGCCGCCCCTCTGGTCCAGTATTCTACTGTCAGCTCCCCCGTCTCGGATCATTCCGGTAACTCCACATAAGCGTCCTGGGACTTTTT
>NC_050186.1:29141927-29154427 GCF_008315115.2 Sander lucioperca | reverse complement strand
GCCTGAAGCGTTTCCGTCCCAGCGAGAGGAAACGCCAGGTTCCAGATGACAGGAGGCTCCTGTGAACGTCCATCATGCAGCTCCGTCTGTGACATATGGTTCCCTCTGTAGCCTCCGGCTGACTTTACACACACAGATTTTCTTACAGCCTCGTACTAAATGGGATCAGTTAAACAGCCTCGGGCCTCCCACATCCCTCCACTTCCTGTTTCCAGCAGGTAAACCATCCGTTCCCCCCTCAGAGATCTGCCCTGAAAATCTGAATCCCTTCCAAAGAAATGTTCTCGTTCTCTCTAAAAACAACACAATGTGGTGTTGTTGTTGGTTGTGTGCCGAACTTCTTCTTAGACGATAACTTACGGAGCCCCGTAAGGGGAATGTTTCTTTTCCCCGTGAGCACAACATCCTTCCTCGTACGCATGAGAAACCAATCTGAGTAGCAGTCAGAATGGCTGCCAACAAGTCTTCATCTTCCTGAAAACGTCCCCAATGTACCTGATAGTTAGCCTGGCTCCGCCCTCATACGTACTTCCGCTCTATTTTCATTTCCCTTCAGTACTCCGTCTGGGTTCGCGGTATATTCTTGGGTTTTCTCCGGTCAAATATTTGTAGGTCCAATCAGCGAACAGAGGGAGTGGCTGAGAACGATGACGTTGAGGACGTGCTCTAGTTTGAGTTGTAGTTCCGTAATGGCGGCGGAGAAAGACGCGAGCGAAGCCAATACGGTCCGTTGCTGGTAGGACCAGGCTAGTGGACCAGAGTCTGGTAGGACCAGGCTAGTGTACCAGAGTCTGGTAGGACCAGGCTAGTGTACCAGAGTCTGGTAGGACCAGGCTAGTGTACCAGAGTCTGGTAGGACCAGGCTAGTGGACCAGAGTCTGGTAGGACCAGGCTAGTGTACCAGAGTCTGGTAGGACCAGGCTAGTGGACCAGAGTCTGGTAGGACCAGGCTAATGGACCAGGCTAGTGTACCAGAGTCTGGTAGGACCAGGCTAATGGACCAGGCTAGTGGACCAGAGTCTGGAAGGACCAGGCTAGTGGACCAGAGTCTGGTAGGACCAGGCTAGTGTACCAGAGTCTGGTAGGACCAGGCTAGTGGACCAGAGTCTGGTAGGACCAGGCTAATGGACCAGGCTAGTGTACCAGAGTCTGGTAGGACCAGGCTAATGGACCAGGCTAGTGGACCAGAGTCTGGAAGGACCAGGCTAGTGGACCAGAGTCTGGTAGGACCAGGCTAGTGTACCAGAGTCTGGTAGGACCAAGCTAATGGACCCTAGTCTGGTAGGACCAGGCTAGTGGACCAGAGTCTGGTAGGACCAGGCTAGTGGACCAGAGTCTGATAGGACCAGGCTAGTGGACCAGAGTCTGGTAGGACCAGGCTAGTGGACCAGAGTCTGGTAGGACCAGAGTCTGGTAGGACCAGGCTAGTGGACCAGAGTCTGGTAGGACCAGGCTAGTGGACCAGAGTCTGATAGGACCAGGCTAGTGGACCAGAGTCTGGTAGGACCAGGCTAGTGGACCAGAGTCTGGTAGGACCAGGCTAGTGTACCAGAGTCTGGTAGGACCAGGCTAGTGGACCAGAGTCTGGTAGGACCAGGCTAGTGTACCAGAGTCTGATAGGACCAGGCTAGTGGACCAGAGTCTGGTAGGACCAGGCTAGTGTACCAGAGTCTGGTAGGACCAGGCTAGTGGACCAGAGTCTGGTAGGACCAGGCTAGTGGACCAGAGTCTGATAGTGTCTTTAACTAACTTCAAGATGATAAGGGACACACTCGTGTTGTCTTCCAGTCAATCGTGAACTTGTTGTCCTTCCGGGTCAAAATTGAAAATGTACTTTTTTTTGCCCTTTTTGTCGATGCTTTTGACGCTTGTTTAAACGTTTTAGTCACTTTTTTCAACGCTTTTTTTAAATTCATGGTTGATAAACCTAATTTATATGACATTATACCTAATTGTTGAGTTAAAAAAAAAAGCAGAAATGATGAATTATTCTGACTAATAGTTAAAATGTGGGATCTGTTGTTGGACATTTTGGAATTCCCCGTCAGAACACAAGACAAACTGAGAGTGTACTTGCAAAATGTAATGCGCAAAATAATTGGTTTTCTCCGTTATAATTTATAAGTCATACTTTTTATTAATCCCCAGTGGGGAAATTATAATTTACCCTCTTGTTTGTTAGAAATCACTGCACACAGGCCTGAAATACACACACACACACACACACACACACACACACACATGCTCAGAACCTATACATGCACAAATGGAGAGATGTCAGAGTGAGTGTGTTTCCAAATGTCGCTGATATTGGTGTTTAAACCAAGATGCAGCAGTGTAGATGTAGCCTGAGTAAACACAGTGAGCAGCAGTTTAACGGCTCTGATTCCTGGAAACGAGAGCTGTTTACAGCCGTGTGTCCTGCTGTCTCCCTGCTGGAGGGGAGGCTGTGTGTCTCTCCCCTCCCCCCCCCCCGCCTGATAAGATAAGATAAGATAATTAGTTATTGTCTGTTCACACAGAACCATTTTCTTGCATCGTCTGCTCCAACGATCAACAGATAACGTAACAAAATGCAGACACAAAAAAACGTCTGTATGGTCCATACACAACAAACTCCTGACACACCTGTCCGTCACACACACACACACACACACACACACACACACACACACACACGCTTACACACATACCACATCGAAACATATTATATATATGATTGTTATGAATGCAGTCTCACAATGGTTCACAGATCACATGTTCATGTGTGTGTGTGTGTGTGTGTGTGTGTGTGTGTGTGTGCGTGCGTGGATGTGTGTGTGTGTGTGTGTGGGTGGGTGTTTGTGTGTGTGTGTGTGTGTGTGAGTGTGTGTGTGTGTGTGTGTGTGTGTGTGTGCGTGCGTGGATGTGTGTGTGTGGGTGTTTGTTTGTGTGGGTCTGTGTGTGTGTGTGTGTGCGTGTGTATGTGTCTGTCTGTGTGTGTGTGTGTGTTTGTGTGTGTGGGTCTGTGTGTGTATACGTGTGTGCGTGTGTGTGGGTGTGTGTGTGTATGTGCGTGTGTATGTGTGTGTGTGTGTGTGTGTATGTGCGTGTGTGTGTGTGTGTGTGTATGTGTGTGTGTGTATGTGCATGTGTGTGTGTGTATGTGCGTGTGGGTGTGTGTGCGTATGTATGTGTGTGTCTGTCTGTGTGTGTGTCTGTCTGTGTGTGTGTTTGTGTGTGTGGGTCTGTGTGTGTGTGTGTGTGTGTGCGTGTGTGTGCGTGTGTGTGTGTGTGTGTGTGTGTGTGTGTGTGAATGATGGGAGTTAATGGGCCGTAGCGTGGAGGTGAGGGGCCATTAGCCCTGTGACAGATGGTCGAGTGAGAGCCGTTGTGGGGCCACTTAACACCTCCCGCCCCGAGCCAACAGGCCTGGACCAACGCTCGGCTGATGGAGTTATTTAGCGCTCTAATAAAATCTGCTTCAGAGGGTCACCTGTCGACTCAAAGGGTCTTAAAGGCTAACTGCCATGTTACAACCTGGACCCTGTTTCCTATGTTTTTGTGTCTACTTGCATGACGGGAGCTACGACTAAGCGACTTTGAGTTCGTGAAAAGTGCTATATAAATTAAATTTATTATTATTATTATTATTATTATTATTATTATTATTATTATTATTATTATTTTTGTAACTGGTCCGGTATTAGTTTAATTTATAATAAAACATCAGATTTTAAAAATGACGTGTTTGAATCTCAACGTGTAAAGTAACTAGTAACTAAAGCTGGAACAGATGAATGTAGTGGAGTAACTAAAGTAACTAGTAACTAAAGTAACTAGTAACTAAAGCTGGAACAGATGAATGTAGTGGAGTAACTAAAGTAACTAGTAACTAAAGTAACTAGTAACTAAAGCTGGAACAGATGAATGTAGTGGAGTAACTAAAGTAACTAGTAACTAAAGCTGGAACAGATGAATGTAGCGGAGTAACTAAAGTAACTAGTAACTAAAGCTGTAACAGATGAATGTAGCGGAGTAACTAAAGTAACTAGTAACTAAAGCTGTAACAGATGAATGTAGCGGAGTAACTAAAGTAACTAGTAACTAAAGCTGTAACAATTCAATTCAATTCAATTCAATTTTATTTATAGTATCAAATCATAACAAGAGATATCTCGAGACACTTTACAGATAGAGTAGGTCTAGACCAAACTCTGTACTTTACGAAGCCCCAACTATTACAGTGGTTGCCTCAAGAGCAAGCATTAGCAGTAGCGATTGCGACAGTGGCGAGGAAAAACTCCCTTTTTTTTGTTAGGAAGAAACCTCGGACAGACCCAGACTCTTGGTAGGCGGTGTCTGATTAACAGATGAATGTAGCGGAGTAACTAAAGTAACTAGTAACTAAAGCTGTAACAGATGAATGTAGTAAAAAGTACAATATTTCTCTCTGAAATGTAGCGGAGTAGAAGTAGAAAGTGGCATGAAAAGAAAAGACTCAACTAAAGTACAGCTATCCAGTCCCTCCAGAAAAACGTGATTATGCGATCGCATAATTCAACGCATAATCAGCCAAAGTCTACATATTTATTTCGGGGGCCGCATTTTTTCAAATATGCCGCACTTTCGCTGCATAAATTGCCGATTTCTGCGCAAAATATGGCTTGCATGATTTCATAATCCCCGCATTTTCATTGCAAAAAAGTCACACATATCTTAGCAGAAAGTTGAAAAATGTTGCGTTTACTTCACACAAGAGCAGCCATTTCCCCCTGTTGCCATGGGAACCATGAAGTGACGTAATTACGCGACGTGAACATCATCGAAAAGCTGCAAACCCCGCGATGAAGCCACGATGAAACCGCAGTTTTTGCAAGTTCCCGCAATTTCATCGCATAAAATTGCATAAATATCCCGCATATTCCATCACATTTTTTAAGAAAACGTGCCGCATAATCAAGGATTTTTGCCCAAAACAATCACAAAAAAACTCAACATTTGGACTTCACCCTCTGAGCCCTAAGGTATTTTTGACGACTTGTGGTTTTATTTTCTATTGTGGGACCATGAAGATGAAAAAAAAACGGATATTGAATCTCACAGAAATGTATTGATATCACACACACAGCAATGCAACTCAAGCATTTCTGTTGTCTAAAATAGTTCAACCTTATGTCTCGGGAGTCAAAGATTATAACTTATAGTCAGTCAATTTTCTGTAAAGTATTTAGGACTCGTAGTCTAGAGATATTTGTGACGTTTAGCGTCCACTAAAAGTTCTGTTGTTGCCGCTGACAGACTCAGATTATTATTCTAAGTGTCTGACAACATTATGAAAGGATCCCTACAGAGATAGACCTTTTAGTTAAAGAGTAAGATCCTTTTAGTTTAACAGGAAACAGCCCTGAAAAATGATCCACTTAGACACCGATGCACGGAGAAATAGGGTCCAGGTTGAAAAGAAAGAAAAGAAATGACCCTTTCAATTCAAGAGATTTAGAGTTTGTGACCAGAGTTTTTTTCCAGAGAACGAAATTCATTTTCGATTCTTTCAATCTCAGTTTGGGACAAAATAAGCAACGTATTGTAAATACTTTCATTACTTTTGTAATACTTTAAAATCCTCTTGCTGTACTCCGTTACATTCCACCTCTGCACCTCGGCAGATTGAAGTTTGAGAAAATGTTAAAGGATATTTTTTATATGTATTAGAACTCCATCTGGTGGCTGTTCAGAAAACTACACAAATAGTTAGAGTGTGTGTGTGTGTGTGTGTGTGTGTGTGTGTGTGTGTTCTTGTTTAACTATATTCGTGGGGTCCACAAACCGGGAGTCCAGTATACTTGTGGGGTCCCGACAGCTTTGTGGGGCCAAAATGCTGGACCCCACAAGGTTAAAGGTCTGTTTGAGGGTTAAGACTTGGTTTTAGGATTAGGGTTAGAATTAGGTTATGGTTAGGGTGAGGGTAAGGGTTAAGGTTAGGCATTTAGTTGTGATGGTTAAGGTTAGGGTAAGGGGCTAGGGAATGCATTATGTCAATGACGGGTCCCCACAAAGATAGTGAAACGCACTGTGTGTGTGTGTGTTTGTGATGATTTGTATGTTTTCGTGTTTTAAAAAATGAAGGAACAATCTGTAAAATAAAACGGAATATTTCCATAAAATTACAGTTATTTTTTTTTTTTTACAGTGATTCTGAAATGTGCCATTCTACATGAGTACTTTTACTTTTAGTACTTTACGTTAAAACAAAAACGGATAAATACATGGTAACATAAAGTTAACATTTCAACATAAAACCCTTTCAGACCAGAATAAATGACGACAGATTAGGAAGATACTGTAGGTATTCCAAATAAGTAGTACGGGAGGACAGACATACATATATATCTCACATATATTTGACTATTTGTTTAGTTAAAGTCCTTTTCTGTCTTATATAATTGCAGGTTTTGATCAGATCCCCTCAAAAAAAAAAAATCACACGAGCCAAGAATCATTCATATCATTTATTTCTAACACAAAGCAGCCGAGTCGGCCGAGTTACACAACCCCAGCAACAGAAACCTCGCATCGAAACATCACATCCAACATTAGGAACTAAATAAAGTGATCTAAGGCTGCATTTACATCGCTACATTTTGGTTTAAAAGGGAATATCTTCTGCTACGTTTCCCCCCTCTCATTCCCCCTGCTCTGGGGTTTCCCCCTCTCATTCCCCCTGCTCTGGCGTTTCCCCCCTCTCATTCCCTCTGCTCTGGCGTTTCCCCCCTCTCATTCCCCCTGCTCTGGCGTTTCCCCCCTCTCATTCCCCCTGTTCTGGCGTTTTCCCCCTCTCATTCCCCCTGCTCTGGCGTTTCCCCCCTCTCATTCCCCCTGCTCTGGCGTTTCCCCCCTCTCATTCCCCCTGCTCTGGCGTTTCCCCCCTCTCATTCCCCCTGCTCTGGCGTTTCCCCCCTCTCATTCCCCCTGCTCTGGCGTTTCCGAGCCCCTAAACCGGAGACATTTGGAAACTCGTTTTGGTTGGTAATCTGCGGGGTTGTGTTGCCGTCTCAACGGCCGCAAACGGAGACCTTTGGTAACACCGACACTGACGCCAATGTTTCTCCTCCTGATTGGGTCTCATCGGTCACGGCGTCTCGTTCTCTGAGACTTATAGCTACTGACGTTACCATGGCAACTACCAGCAGCGGGCGGAGTCTCCACGCTGCCTCCTGTTTATGTCCAGTATACCAGAATGTTGAGGAGATATGAGGTTTTGGGCGTGTTAGGTTAAACAGATATTAGTTCTTCTACTGGAGCTAAAACCACTTGGTGCACGGAGATCGCTTTCGGCTCAAAACTCAGCTGAAAAACCCAAAACGTAGCGATGTAAACGTTGTCTTAGATGCCTTCCTAAAGGACAAGATGTTAATCACTCGGTCAGATCTGAACACACCAACGTGATACACCCATTTTTAGATTCAGTGTGACTTCCACTTTCTGATGATCTATTATCTCCGATGTCCATCCAGACTAAATGTACATAAATCCAAGAAACATTACTCCCAAAATACCAAAACGTAGCAATGTAGACGTAGCCTCAGACTCTTCAACGGGAGTCGCGACGGACTCTCCGCGGCCAGCGCGAAAAGCATCGTCAGGACTCCACAGCCTCGTCCCCTCTCACATTAAATACAACCCTCCATAAATTAAAATAAATATCAGTTAAAATCACTGTAATAGGCCTCTCTTTTCAAACGTCTGTAACACCGGTCACACAGTAAAGTTACTGAGCCAAACATAATAACCTATTTAAAAGTTTTAGTAAAGTTTTTTTTTACCCTGAATCAGCGTCTAAAGCTCTTTTCTGCAAAAGGTAATCATTAAGAAAAATCATGCGTGGGGGAAAAACATTCAGATTGCATGTGAGTGTGCGTGAAAGCGAGTGTATATTATGTTATGTTATGTTAGAGCCGGGCGATATGGAGAAAAAAAATCAAAGTATCACAATATTTATTTTTACCAAATACATCGATGTCGATATCGAGGCAATATTGTCCAAATACTCTGTGTGTAAAGGCAAATAATAGAATAGCCAGAACAGTCTGATAAGTTCAGAAAATGACATGACTTTACTGTAATGCAGCCTTTTGCAAAGACGACACGTGTCATATCACGATATCCAAAATCTAAGACGATATATCTAGCCTATATCGATATTATTATAGGGCTGGGAATGCTTTCAATAAATGTCGGCACCAATACCAAATCCGGGACCTTGATACAGGTTCCTAAACCATACTTTTTCCGAATCCAATTTCATGAAACAACAAGAAATGACAACCTTACACATTACGGCAGAAACCTTTGTATTTATGTTTCAGCTCCGACTACGTGAGCTCTGTGTAAAGTTTGAGTTGCACTTGTGTGTCTCCATGACGTGTTAACCAGGGTTCAAAATGATCACCGTCTACCAGCCAAATCCTGTGATAGAAACCGATAAAGTTGCTGGTAGATTAGCCTCACTCGCCAGCCCAAAAAACCAACAACGATCTATTGAGCGGCTGGAAAAATGTGAGCGTTCCCTAGCCATTTGGCTGGTGGACGCGGGTAATGTTAGACAGCCAATTACAAACATTGTTAGATCTTGGTAGAAGCACGCTGCGTGCTGATTGGCACACTGACGCTGATGAAATTTGGTAATGAATGACGAGGCATTTTTCCATACTCAATACTTTAGAGGCAATTCGGGCAGGTGCCTAAAAAGTATTGAACTCGGTACCCAGCCCTAGATATAATATGGATATATCACCCAGCCCTAGTGTGTGTGTGTGTGTGTGTGTGTGTGTGTGTGTGTGTGTTAGCTACTGCCCAGCTTTAACGCCGCCCCTCTGTGTCGTCCACAGAGCGTTTCCTGGCGAACAGGTGGGTGGGGTCTCGGCTTTTGAAGCCCGGCTGTATGTTGAACACCGGCATGTTCCTCCAGCTGGACGGGTTGTTGTAAGCGGCTGAGCCGGAATCGCTGGCGCACGGTTTGTTCTGCACCAGCTGCAGGAAGGTCTCCATGTCGGGGCCCAGCCTCGCCATTAGGCCCGTCCTTACCGCCGCCACCGTCTGCTCGTCGCACGCCTGCAGCGCCTGCAGCAGAGTGCTGTAGTATCTGGACCACGGAGCACACACAGCAAGTCAGGGACAACATGTGCAGAGTATCTACCGTACACTACAAGACTCTGAAAAGACTTAAAAGTAGGTGTGGGAATCACCAGAGGTCTCACGATACGATATCATCACAATACTTTATGTCACGATACAATATTATTGAGATTTTAAACATACTGCAATTTATTACCTTTTTTCCAACTTCAAATTTTTCCCAATTTTAAATGATGTCCCCAAAAGTAAACTTTGTCAACATCTGTTTAATCTTATCTGTTTGTTCATCTCACTTCAATTGTATCGCTGCAAAATGGGATTGTCAAGCAGACAGACTGACCAACACATATATAATAAAAGATCCATACTTGGCGTCTGTGTATCGATACAGTATTGCCACAGAAAATATCGCGATACTACGCTGTATCCATTTTTTTCCCCCACCCCTACTTAAAAGTGGCAAAAACTTGCCCCCACTGCTAAAAAAGAAAATCATTATGGAAACACTGGCGTCAGCAACGCCAAAAACCGTTTTGTGTCTACCATACACTACAAGACTTTGAAAATACTAAGTGTCCTAAGTTTGCGTGTCCACAAAAAAGTCAACATCAGAACGGCAAATAATCCATAAACGCTGAAAATTCCGAAGAAAAAGTCACAAAAATATATATATTTTTTAAAAACCTCAAATGTTGCATTGAAACTTTGAAGTGTGTGTGTGTGTGTGTGTGTGTGTGTGTGTGTGTCACCTGTTGGGGAAGTGAGTGGGCACCTGCACCACCTCTCCGATGGCGTCCGGGTTGGTTCGAGCCACAGTGCAGATGTCCAGACTGGTGTAACACTCTTCTTGCACCTTTTTTGAAAAAACGCTTTTAGTGACAGGAGGCAGAGAGCAGTAAAGTAACGTGGTGTGGTGCGTGTGTGTGTGTGTGTGTGTGTGTGTGTGTGTGTGTGTGTGTGTGTGTGTGTGTGTGTGTGTGTGTGAGTTTACAAACCTCTGCGATCATCATCTGGAAGATGTTGCAGCGGCGGATAGTTTGGAAGACCTTGGCTGAGATTCCCTGAGAGATGCAGTGCAGACTTTTCTTGACGAACGTTTTACCCTGCGCATTAACACACACACACACACACACACACACACACACACACACACACACACACGTGAGACAGAGAGACGGGAAGTTGGACAGAACGACAGATGGATAGATGAGAGACAGACAGATGGAGAGACAGACAGACACAGAGAGAAAGACAGACAGATGGATAGATGATGGACAGAACGACAGACAGAGAGACAGACAGATGACTGACAGACAGGTAAATGGATAGATGACGGACAGAGAGACAGGTCGAAGAGAGACAGACAGATACGTGACAGACAGACAGACAGATACGTGACAGACAGACAGACAGACAGACAGACAGACAGATACGTGACAGACAGACAGATACGTGAAGACAGACAGACAGACAGACAGATACGTGACAGACAGACAGACAGACAGATATGTGACAGACAGCCAGACAGATACGTGACAGACAGACAGACAGATACGTGACAGACAGACAGACAGACAGATACGTGACAGACAGACAGATAGATACGTGACAGACAGACAGACAGACAGACAGATACGTGACAGACAGACAGACAGATACGTGACAGACAGACAGACAGACAGACAGACACAGACAGATACGTGACAGACAGACAGACATATACGTGACAGACTGACAGACAGACAGACAGACACAGACAGATACGTGACAGACTGACAGACAGACAGACAGACAGATACGTGAAGACAGACAGACAGACAGACAGATACGTGACAGACAGACAGACAGATACGTGACAGACAGACAGACAGACAGACAGACAGATACGTGACAGACAGACAGACAGATACGTGACAGACGGACAGACAGACAGACAGACAGACAGATACGTGACAGACAGACAGACAGATACGTGACAGACTGACAGACAGATACGTGACAGACAGACAGACAGACAGATACGTGACAGACAGACAGACAGATACGTGACAGACAGACAGACAGACAGATACGTGACAGACAGACAGACAGATACGTGACAGACAGACAGACAGACAGATACGTGACAGACAGACAGACAGATACGTGACAGACAGACAGACAGATACGTGACAGACAGATACGTGACAGACAGACAGACAGACACAGACAGATACGTGACAGACTGACAGACAGACAGACAGACAGATACGTGACAGACAGACAGACAGATACGTGACAGACGGACAGACAGACAGACAGACAGACAGATACGTGACAGACAGACAGACAGATACGTGACAGACAGACAGACAGATACGTGACAGACAGACAGACAGACAGATACGTGACAGACAGACAGACAGATACGTGACAGACAGACAGACAGATACGTGACAGACAGACAGACAGACAGATACGTGACAGACAGACAGACAGATACGTGACAGACAGACAGACAGATACGTGACAGACAGATACGTGACAGACAGACAGACAGACACAGACAGATACGTGACAGACTGACAGACAGACAGACAGACAGATACGTGACAGACAGACAGACAGATACGTGACAGACGGACAGACAGACAGACAGACAGACAGATACGTGACAGACAGACAGACAGATACGTGACAGACTGACAGACAGATACGTGACAGACAGACAGACAGACAGATACGTGACAGACAGACAGACAGATACGTGACAGACTGACAGACAGATACGTGACAGACAGACAGACAGATACGTGACAGACAGACAGACAGATACGTGACAGACAGACAGACAGACAGACAGATACGTGACAGACAGACAGACAGATACGTGACAGACTGACAGACAGATACGTGACAGACAGACAGACAGACAGATACGTGACAGACTGACAGACAGATACGTGACAGACAGACAGACAGATACGTGACAGACAGACAGACAGACACAGACAGATACGTGACAGACTGACAGACAGACAGACAGATATGTGACAGACAGACAGACAGACTCACCTCTGTGTTGAAGGTAGCAGCTGAGTGCAGGAAGTGTTCACAGAGTTCGTGCATCCCGTCGGTGTCACAGGTGGAGTTTTCCAGACAGGAGAAGAATCCACAGCCCACGGAGACAGCTCCATTAATACACCTGGCCACATCAGCTGGACACACACACACACACACACACACACACACACACACACACACACACACACACACACACACACACACACACACACAGATTAAACTACCCAAAGTCGTTACAATGAGCTCCACGTTTACCAGCTGCAGCATTAAAGTGATCAACACATGAATATAAGATGTACTATTCTGCATAATAAGTAGGC
>NC_050186.1:29134427-29136927 GCF_008315115.2 Sander lucioperca | reverse complement strand
CTGGTTTTAACATCTAGTTTTAACATCTAGTTTTAACATCTAGTTTTAACATCTGGTTTTAACATCTAGTTTTAACATCTAGTTTTAACATCTAGTTTTAACATCTGGTTTTAACATCTAGTTTTAACATCTGGTTGATTGTATGACAGAAAAAGAGTGAAGGAATAAGATGAATAACTTTACTGCAGTCGGTGTTGTCACTGCCCGATGTGAGTCGAGTGCAGATGTGAGTCGTGCATGCGTCACTTTGCGACAAGTAGCCTACAAGATGCTAACGGCTTTTTGAGCTAACGCACAGTCTATGAGCTAACGTTAGCGATCAAACAATCATAGATAGCTACAACGTTTTTGAAATAACTGCTGCTGCTGGCTACAAGTTAGCAATCAAACACAACAAAGGCTGTCACTTGAATGGCGTTTTGAGCTAACGTTAGCAACCAAACAGTCATAGATAGCTACAACGTTTTTGAAATGATTACCATCTTCTGTTATTGTATGTAAAGAGAAACATTTATTATTTATAGATTTCACAAATTTCAGTATGACACGTTACGCCGTAAACAGTTTAAATCTGAGCATGCGCGACTCACATCTGTGTCACAGTGGCAGGTGTCTACAGCTGCTGCAGATGTGGAAAACTCTGTGTGTCTTATATGGGACTCGTCATCTGTGACTCGTCCTCTGTGATTGGTTATCTGCGTGTCTTATCTGTGATTGGTTATCTGCGTGTCTTATCTGTGATTGGTTAGCGGTGAAATGTGAGCGAGTGGTTAGTGGAGGCGGCTGTGTTTCCATCATGGCCGGAGGAAGCAGTGAACCTCGAAACTCTCTCTTCCACAGCCTGCAGGTCTACACCCTGATAAACATCTCTCCTCTCTTTCTTCTCCTCTCTCCTCCCCTCCTCTCCTCTCTCTCTCTCTCTCTCTCTCTCTCTCTCTCTCTGTCTCTCTCTCTCTCTCTCTCTCTCTCTCTCTCTCTGTCTCTCTCCCTCTCTGTCTATCTCGCTCTCTCTCTGTCTCTCTCTCTGTCTCTCCCTCTCTGTCTCTCCCTCTCTCCCTCTCCCTCTCTCCCTCTCTCTCTCTCTCTGTCTCTCTCGCTCTCTTCTACTCTGTCTGCTCTCTCATCCTGTTCCTCTCTCTGTCTCGGCCCTACCCGCCGCTCACGCCCTCGTCTAGCTGCTGTGCTCTACTCTCGCTCTCTCGCTCTCCGTCTCTCATCTCTCGTCTCTGTCTATCTCGCTCTCTCTGTCGCTCTCGTCCTCTCTCTCTCTCTCTCACTCTCGTCTCCGCTGCTCTCTACTATGAGCTCTCTCGCTCGTCATCCCGCTCTCTCTCCTCTCTCTCTCTCTCTCTCATCTGCTCTCTCTCGTCTCCTCTATCTCTGTCATCTCGCCTCGCTCTCTCTCTCATCTCCTCTCTCTCTCGTCTCGCGCTCTCCCTCTCTCTCTCCCTCTCCCAGCTCTCCTCTCTCTCCACTCTCTCTCTCTCTCCTCCCTCTCTGTTTCTCCCTCTCTCTATCTCTCTCTCTCTGTCTCTCATCGCTCTACTCCTCTCTCTCCTCCTCCCTCTCATCTCTCTCTCTGTCTCTCTCTCGTCTCTGTCTATCTCTCTCTCTCTCTGTCTGACTCGCTCTCCATCCTCTGTCGCTCTGCGCTCGTGTGACACTCTCTCTCTCATTCGTCTCTCCCACTCCCCCTTTTCTCCTCTCTTCACATCCCATCTCTGTCCTCTCTCGTTCCCTCTCTTCCACCTTCCTCTCGCTCATTCCCCTTCTCTCTCTCTTCCTTCTCCTCTCTCTCTCTCTCTCCGTCTCTCCTTTTTCTCCATCTCTCCTTCTCTCTCACCCCTCTCACTCCTCTCCCCCCTCTTCTTCTCCCTCTCTCCCTCTTTCCTTGTGTCCTCTCTCTCTCCCCTCTCTCTCTCCTCCCTGTCCTCTCTCCATCTCTCTCTCCCTCCCTCTCTCTCTCTCTCTGCTCTCCTCCCCCTCCCCGTCTTTGTCCTCCTCTCCCCCTCTCTTCCTCCTCCCACTCTCTGTCCCCCCTCTCTCCCCTTTTCCCCCCTTTCCCTCTCTTCCACCTCCCTCTCTCTCCTCCCTCTCTCGTTCCCCCTCTCTTTCAACCAATATGAGCACAACCACTCACCAACCCTCACTTAAACAGTAGTTCCTCCTAATCAACGTGATGATGACAGCAATGTTTGCACTTCTGCAGACACCATTCTATCAAATATATTCTGGTTATGATGAGATATGTCATACAAACAAGTTTTACAACTAAGAGAAATGAGTACAACCAGTTCTTCTGAAGCATAAATCTCTGCTCATTCACAGTTTCACATAAAATTATATTTATTTTCTTTGGACGTAGTAGATTATAGTGAAATGTTTTGAAATCATTTTATCTCTCTGTGTATTTAAGCAGAACATACTTAAACCATTTCAACTGAATTATACAATAAAAAGAGACGGAAACAGTCAGTCCGTTAAAGGTCGCGAGAGGGAA
>NC_050186.1:29131111-29134227 GCF_008315115.2 Sander lucioperca | reverse complement strand
AGCCTCTCATCTGGGGTTTATTTTTGTACTCTGGTAATGTACGTATATAGGGATATAGGTTATTATGGAATTCATGAGTTCCGTCTAGAGATAAAGAGTACACTTCCTTCCATTCCGTCTGAGCTGCACTGCGTCTTCTGCCAGTTTGCGGGGTGGCCCACTGAAACCCTGAAGACTGAGGCTGTGTGTAAGACACCCGGGCCTGATCGTCGATAACTGGTATCTGGCAGGTATCCTGGATCAGGAACTGCAAGAAATTCCCCTTTAAATTGACTCTTATAGATCTTGTTTGTTTGGATAGAGGTTAATTTATTCATTTTCTTATGCTCATTACATTATCTCAATAGAGACTATAGTTACGAAAATCCCTTGCACCTCAACTACTGGCATTTTTAAAACGCATTTTTCAATGTTAATGAAATGATTAGCCACTGCAACTTCCAAGTTCGGCTTCAGAACGTCACATGTTTTATATAAACTGTTTTTTTTTTAAATGCAATGACTGGGCTAAAGCCAGTTTCATGTAAAGGCCTCAGAACAGTATTTTTTAAATCGTGATAAGCCGCTAGCCACAAAGCCTTCAAAGTTACTTTTTGGCTGGACCGTTTGGACCAGCCTCAAAACTCCTGTCCCTCGTCAGTGAGTGGGAGTTTTCCACCATTAGTTCCGATGAGTGTGATGTATTTCCCCCAATGGCCATTGCCCTTTTGAACTGCAACTGGCGCAAGAACCACTGCTTTACTCTGGCTAATCGCCCATCAATCATCTGATTAACTTCTTTCAATACAACGTGGATGTTGTTGTTGTTGTTGTTGTTGCTGCCACCCATTTCATCCATTTAATACACAAGCTTAGCAGCACGTGCACGTAGCCTACATGCAGATGATGGCACACCACCAGGTTTGTTTGTGTGCGTGTGCATGTGTGTCTGTGCTGTCTGCGCATCTCTGTCACCTGTGTTCATACACAGAATGTGTGAACAAGTGGCCTATGTCATGAGAGAAGAAAAATAACACAAACGCAGTGACACAGGCTATAAATCAAGTGGATGGTCAGGTTTTGATATTTCAATCCTGGAAAAAATCGGCTGAATTGAAACTAGGAGAACAGCATATCGTTTATAATTATTATCAGTTTGGTTTTCCTCGCTGCAGATTCGGGTCACACCATAGGTCATGAGACGAGCATCAGGAAGTAGCTCACCACCACCTGCAGGATGTGCAGCAGCGTCTGCAGGAAGTTGGCGGGGCTTAGCATCCGCTGCCTGAGAGGACGAGATGAGGGTTTAGCATCTCTGTTAGCATCTGTTTAGCATCTCTGTTAGCATCAGTGTTAGCATTTCTATTAGCATGTCTGTTAACATCTCTGTTAGCATCGCTGTTAGTAATAATTTTAGATAAAGATGTCAGTGTTTTAACTCAGCTACACTGATGTTAGCACTAGCCACAGTATTAGCTTCAGAGTTAGCATGTTCTTCCTGCTGAAGCTACAATCTGCTGATATCACAGATATTAAAAGATAAGCTGCGGTAAAGCTAAGCTACAGCTGCGGTAAAGCTAAGCTACAGCTACGGTAAAGCTAAGCTACAGCTACGGTAAGCTAAGCTACAGCTACGGTAAAGCTAAGCTACAGCTACTGTAAAGCTCAGCTGGAGTTAACCTTGAATGTTGTTGTTGTTAGCGTTAGCCACGTACCGACGGTCTTGTGCGTCTCCATGAGGACCGTACCATCTGCCCCCGGGAGGGCATCGAGTTGTAGCGGACGTTGACCTGACTACGGCGCAGCAGAGACTCCCGGCCCATCTTCACCCCTCGTACAGCACAGCCAATAGGAAGACTCCGATACACGCCCCCACCATCTCTGATTGGCCCAGAGCAGAGGGGGGAGGTCACACAGAGACAGAGAGGACATATAGGGCTGACGTGTTTATATATATAAACATTTAAACAGAGAAGATATGAAGTACCCTCCGGGGAGTTGATGAGCAGCCCGTGAACAGCAGCTCCACGTTGTTGTAGCCGAAATAGAAGGTCATCGCCTAGGCACAACAGCGTTAGCACGTAGCGTGTTAGCTCCTCTTTATGACAGCATATATCAGGATATCCATTAGGCTTGTTTCCTAAAACTGAACCTGCGTCTACTCACCATCCCCCCGTGTCCTCCATGGTCCCCCTCCGTCCCCCCCTCCCCCGCCGTGGTCCCCCCCGTGGTCACCGCCGTGGTCGTGGCCAGTTGTGGGCGTGGCCACGGTGTTGTGTTGGTGGTGGCTGTGGTCCATCGCCATGCTGCTGTGGTCCATGTGGTCCATGGCTGCAACAAACATCACATTCACCCATTAAGTTGGTACGGTCCGACTCACACATTAAGGGTGGTTGGTACGGTCCGATTCACACATTAAGGTTGGTTGGTACGGTCCGACTCACACATTAAGGGCGGTTGGTACGGGTCCGATTCACACATTAAGGGCGGTTGGTACGGTCCGATTCACACATTAAGGTGGTTGGTACGGTCCGACTCACACATTAAGGGCGGTTGGTACGGTCCGATTCACACATTAAGGGCAGTTGGTACGGTCCGACTCACCCATTAAGGGCGGTTGGTACGGTCCGACTCACACATTAAGGGCGGTTGGTACGGTCCGACTCACCCATTAAGGCGTTTGGTACGTCCGACTCACACATTAGGGCGTTGGTACGTCCGACTCCACTTAAGGGCAGTTGGTACGGTCCGACTCACACATTAAGGGCGTTGGTACGGTCCGACTCACACATAAGGGCGGTTGGTACGGTCCAACTCACACATTAAGGGCAGTTGGTACGGTCCGACTCACCCATCATTAGGGCATGGTACGTCCGACCCCATCATTAAGGGCAGTTGGTACGGTCCAGACAGCAGCTTGTTTATTGGACAGAATATCTGAAATAAAGTTTTAAACTAGTTTAAACTAGTTATTTAAACTAGTTTAAAACTAGCCTCTTTTCTATGAAAACAAGTCAGAATATTAAGTTAAGTTTTTAATATTTTAGAAATATGAGTTTCTTTCAACCACGTGTCCCCAAATGAACATTAATTATATGAAATAATTGATAACTTTCATTGAATTGTGGGTGTTTGAT
>NC_050186.1:29106111-29118611 GCF_008315115.2 Sander lucioperca | reverse complement strand
ACACAAAGACACACACACACACACACACACACAGACACACACACAGACACACACACACACACACACACGAAAACACACACACACACACACACACACACAAAGACACACACACACACACACACACACACACACACACACACACACACACACGAAAACACACACACACACACACAAAGACACACACACACACACACACACAAAGACACACACACACACACACACACACAAAGACACACACACACACACACACACACACACACACACACACACACACACACACACACACACACACACACACACGCGCACACACACACACACACACACACACACACACACACACAGACGCGCACACACACACACACACACACACACACACACACACACACACACACACACACACACACACACACACACACACACACACACACACACACACACACACACAGTTCCCAGTGTAAAGACACCTGTTTGTTTGTTTTTTACATTTGACGTCTCTCATGACTGATATGACGTCAAACAATCTGTCTCATGACGTCATTAATATCCAAAAAGTTAAGACAGAAAGAGACTCGTCCCCGTGATTTTAACTGTCGCGTGTAACCAGACAGTGAAAACCTGCCAACTTTATGCTGCCCTGCTCGTGCACGCGGCAGACTTTAAATCCACACCTGCCCTGCCAGCGCACGAGCTGTCGTGTAAATCGGCGTGCATTGCCTCCTCCAATCACTGACCGTTAAATTCCTTTGAACCAGATTCCCTTTTAAATCTGGTCAACTTCTCCCAGTAGAACACATGGAGCGGTGGCGGAGATTAACGTAACCCGGGTCATAATGGTGAGGGCTCGCGGAAATGAGGACTCAGCAGGTGGACTAAGTCCACGCCGAACTTACTACCAGACCCGTCCTGTCCTGAGACTGTCACAGGTTCGATCCCCGCGTGTTCCTGTTCTTGGCTATGTGCGAACATGTCTTAAACTGTAACATTTCTCTATGGAGTTTGGTACAGTAACAAACAGTGTGGTAGAGTGTAATTAGCAGCAGAGGTCACTGACTCAGTTAGACACACACACACACACACACACACACATTAACACACAGAAACAGGTCGCGAGCTCACCTGGAGGACTTCCGGGAATTCTTCTACTTTTTCTGTCCCGTTTTTTCTGCCAAACTGTGAAAAAGTCGCCAGAAAGAAAGAAGAAAGTCGCTCTTGTCTTCGCCTTTACTCTCTCTGCTGCGCTCCGCCACCACTTCCGGGTCCCTGCGTCATGACGTCCGTACGCAGGATACAGGGGAGGGGCTAAAAGGCAACGGTTTGGACCAATCAGAAGGCGAGCACTGAGGTGGGGGGCGGGACTTTGTAGGAGCCACGTAAGCAGTGAAAAGTCCAGTTTTTAATCATATAGAAGTTGTAAAATTGAATTAATTGTTAACTTATTGGTTTTATCTGGAAAATGTAACTTAACAGCACATGTTTACCCTAATTATGTGAATTTAACTGTAATATATTAAGACTGATGATGTTTAAAGATCTGACAGCTGATTGGTCAGATTATTTGAGGAGTCTCTTCTACTACGTACACATCTACAGAGTTATTATAAAGGAACAGCATCTTCAGACATTATTTAGACATTTAGACATTATTTAGATATTATTTAGACATTTAGACATTATTTAGATATTATTTAGATATTATTTAGACATTATTTAGACATTATTTAGACATTATTTAGATATTATTTAGATATTATTTAGACATTATTTAGACATTATTTAGATATTATTTAGACATTATTTAGACATTATAATAATCTCTTTTAAACATCACACAGTTTCAGCCAATCAACACTCAGTTTATTATTTCATCATCACTTCACAAACATCAACAGGAAGTCACAGAAAACAATCAAAAAACTGCAGGAGTTTCACAATAAAAGCCTTTGGACTTCCTCCAGCCAATCAGGTGAGAGCAGAGACTAACTGTGGCTCCTGATTGGAGGAGAGGTCAGAGGAAAAAACAGCCAATCAGCTTCAGTTAGAGTCAGTTATTCTTTTTCCTGGATCCTGATTGGCTGATTTTCTCTTCGAAGCTCAGAGACTTTTATTTTGTTAGATTCAGGAAACATTTAATTTAAAGAAATTACCTCTTATGTATATGTATTTATGTATATAAATACTTCGTAAACATCAACACAGTAACAACATTTAGGAACGTGTTCGGAGCAGGAACAGGAAGTGACAAGCTTCGATCCTTCAAAATAAAACACTTTTCCAGATAAACTTAAAAAGGTTTTTAGCTGTGACTGAAGCTAACGAAGCTAACGTTGCTAACGTCCTGTGTCTCCTGTGTTAGCCCCGCCCCCTCTCTCCGGGGGGCTGGTGCCCCCCCCCCCCCCATCTGTGGGTGATGGCCCCGCCCCCTTTACCCCGCCACGCGGTAGTTGGCGTGGAACTCGGGCTGGATGTCGCAGACGCGGCGAAGCAGCTCTCCCAGCACCGCCTCCCGGTTACCGCGGTAACTAGCCTGGATGTGACTCATACGCTCCACCGTGTCACGGTCCACCTCCACCGCACTGTTGCCATGGGAACCGAGGGCCTGGAGGGGGGGAAACAAATGTTATATTAGTCAATGAAAAGGTAATAAGTCCCTAATTAATATATCTGGTAACTACTGGTATCTGTCTCTATGACATCACCGTGATGTCATAGAGACACAGCATCATCAGCGACAGACGTGTGTGTGTGTGTATATATATATATATATATATACTGTATATATATATATATATATATATATATATATATATATATATATATATATATATACTGTATATGTATATATATATATATATATATATATATACTGTATATGTGTATATATACACAGTGTATGTGTCTGTCTCTGATGGTGCTGTGTGTCTGTAGCTACGTCTCCACTCCTCAGTCCAGTTATCTGAAGTTGGTAAAAGAACTCGTGGTAATACAGCTGGTGAAAGAGTTTCCATCCAACAGATTTAAAGCCAGTATAAACCTGTTGAGTAATGACATCACGTGCTGTTTACGGTCAGACTGGTATATGGAATAGATTTGAGACATTTGAAGGTGTTTCCGTTCATTTTCTCACTGAATCAACAACATTCAAGCTAACGGGGGAACAAAGTTTCTCTAGACAGAACGGATCTATCTACCAACACATGATCAATACTGCAGGAGTTGTGATAGAGCTTATGAGCCAGCTGTGTGTGTGTGTGTGTGTGTATATATATATATATATATATATATATATATATATGTGTGTGTGTGTGTGTGTGTGTGGTAACGTACGGCAGCCTCTTTGGTCTTGAACTCCTTCTCTCTCTGCAGACGGTACTGCTCTATCTCAGCCTGGGCCTCTTCTTTAGCCTGCTTCAGACGACGGTTCTTACCTGGAGAGACAGACAGGCAGAGAGACAGACAGGCAGACAGAGAGACAGGCAGGCAGGCAGACAGACAGAGAGAGAGAGAGAGACAGAGACAGGCACACAGACAGACAGGCACACAGACAGACAGGCAGACACACAGACAGGCAGGCAGAGAGACAGGCAGGCAGGCAGGCAGGCAGACAGAGAGACAGACAGGCAGAGAGACAGACAGACAGGCAGACAGAGAGACAGGCAGAGGCAGGCAGACAGACAGGCAGGCAGAAAGACAGACAGGCAGACAGACAGACAGAGAGAGAGACAGACAGGCAGAGAGACAGACAGACAGATTTTGTTATAGACTTAAAGTGTTTCTGTTATTTTGTCCACTGATTCAATCCATCGTGTCTCTGTGACTCAGATCTCCCATGATGCTTAGCGGCTGACTCACAGACCATTCAATCATTCAGAAAATATTAAAGAATGATGGTCACAGGCTGTTTAATGAAGTAAAAGGAAATACATATGACCAGGTCATCACTTACTACAGTCGGATATGAATGATTAAATACATCACTGACTGACTGCCCAACCAGACCCCATTCACATTTCTGCTACTTTAAAACACATGAGCAGTAATCCCACTGTTGATGTGATGGACAGATAACACGTCACGGTTTAATATCTACATGTAATCATAATGTAATGTCATAATAATAATAATAATAATAATAATAATAATAATAATAATAATAATACCAGACTGTATATAAAAGGTTTAAACCTTATTTTCACGGTTTGAACCGACAGACAGTCGTCACAGTAGTAACGCTACCGACTGTCACAAAAACACATTTCTACCAAAAACCCGTGAGGTAAAGACAACTATATGTCAGCCGAATTAGAGACACGACGTTACTGATTCTGAACTTATCTCCAGTTTGAGTTTTTATTATTAAAACATTAAAATAGAAGCAGAAAGTCTCTAAACAGGCATAAGTTTCCATTGACTCCGTGTTAATGTGCTAGCGGGCTAACGGGCCTCCGTGCGCTGACAGGCCGCGCGGGGTACTCACGCTTGCGGGCCTCGGCCACCTTCTCCGCGGCCCTCTTCTCGGCCTGCAGCAGCTGCTGGATGCCCTGGGACTGGCTCGCCATGCTGGGTCTCAGACACTGCGACACACGGACAGATTCAGGAGGTGAAGGTCGACGGACGGCTCCTCGTCTTCTTCCTCTGTTGACGGCAGTCAGCTGATGGCACGTCACGCTGCGGGCCGCTCACGTGACTTGGTCACGCGGAGGCTCATGTTTTTTTTTTTCTGTGGCATTTTAGGCCTTTATTGGACAGGACAGCTTAGTCATGAGAGGGGGGGCATGCAGCAGAGGGCCGCAGGTCGGAGTCGAACCCGCGGCCGCTGAGTCGAGGACCGAGCCTCTGTACATGGGCGCGTGCTCTTACCAGGTGAGCTCCCCAGACGCCCATCTTCTTATTTTAAACTTTATTCTATAACTGTGTTGCTAATAACCAACAGAATCAGCTGGTCTTTCTGTTTTTAAATACTGTATAGAGCCAGGCTGCAGAGTACGATTACTGTTATTAAAATAATAACAGAAAAGGTAATTAATATGCGCCAGGCTGCTGATAGTACACAGACACAGTTAAAGTCCTTTGACAATGAGTGGGAATCTGGGACGTCGTTAGGCCTATTTTAGGGGGGCTGAAGCTACCCAAAATGTCCCTAAGCCCCCCTAAATAATAATAAGAACAACAATTATTCGATTTATCCTCATTTATATTTAGACGCAACAAATGATATATAGGCTATCCAGCTACAAAAAAATAGCCGAAAAGTCTGAAGTTAGAGAGAAGTACAGAGAGTTGTGCTATGAAGATGATGCACCGCGCCGTCTGGTAAACAGTAAACGTTACTCCAAATCTTTTATTCCTTCCGCCATCAGGTTATTGTATTTAGACAGTAGCCACTTTAAATAGGATCCCTATTAATATCTTACATATAAAGTATGCAGTGATGCCTATTTCTTTTCTTTTTCTTGTACTGCTATTTGTCATAGTTGTTTAACTTACCAACTTATTAGCTGTCTGGCCTCTGTCTGTCTGTTTTTGGACATTTTGGATGTTGTTTCATGTCACCAATTTGCATTTCAAAGTCATGAAATTAGCGTCAGGGTTTGTTTTTATCTTAAAGGAGAAGACAGAAGGAACAGAGTAGAAACTGAAGAAGAGGATATGTCTGTCACTGTTTACTTGTTAACATCTTGGTTCCTTGACTGGTTGTTGACATCAGTGTAGCTCTAATACAGCAACAAAACATGTGAGTACAAAGATTTTGCAAACGCAAGTTACAAATCCCCTGGGGGCTAAGCCCCCCCCGTCTTTAAATCCTAGTGACGTCCCTGGTGGATGCAGTGCAAAACTACAAGAAGAGGCCAGATAAAAGGCAGTCACAGAAACCCAAATGGAAACCACAGGGCAAAGACCGTGGGAGATGTGGGAGTAAGCATGCCCCAAAAGAGTGCCCGGCGTAGGGAAAAGACTGTCGGAAGTGTGGGGGGGAAATCACTTTGCCAGATTCGGTTTAACTAAGAAGAAATGACGTGATTGGGCAGGCAAGAGGAACGTGACGGTGAGGACGGAGAACCTGTATGTGGAGGCAGTGACACGGACTGATATGGAGCACAGGTGAACGTCCTGCCAACGGCATACTTCAAGAAGATGAACAAAAAGCCAAAGGTGAGACCCAAGAAACTGAACTTCAGAGCATTTAACAACCGATCCCATACAGGGTGTTGTCTCTGTCAGGAGGACGCACTATAGATGCACTGTTTGTCCTGGTCGACGAGGACAGACAGCCAATCAGAGGGCTAAAAGCAAGTGAGAAACTTGGGCTAATTAAAAGAGTCCATGTCATTGATAGCGCTATGGGGTGCTGCTACAAAGCATATGGACAGGTGCAGATTCCACTGCAGAGATAGAGAGAGTACGAGGACGTATTCCAGGCTGCTTACTAAGACAGCACAACATACAGCTGGGAGACGAGGCAGAGCCAGTGGTACAGCAGCAGAACTACTGTAGCTCTGAAAGACGGACTGAGAAAAGAACTGAAATCCCTGATAGACAAAGGGAAAGAGCTGAAGATCTTAATTTCTCCCACTTTACATGGGCTCGGCCGGCTCGGGCTGCGTGGTAAATGAGCGGTCCGGTGAAGCGTTAAGATTAGCGTGTTAATGGACGCTGAGGAGGAGAAACGGAGGCTGGCCTCTGGAGGACTTCTTTTATTTCTTTGTTCCAACTTCCACGTGGCCGATAGCCTCCGTTAGTCACAAATTAATTATGTTAAAACGTAGAAATTACTCATTCTTGACGGAAGACAAAGAGCTGATGTGCGTGCGGCGCAGTCTCTTTTTTCTTTCTCTGCCTTTCCCGCCGAGTGGTGCGTGTGCCCGCTGGCGGCGTGAAGAGCGTGTCCGCTCTAATCCCCGCTGATAGACGGCCTTCTGTTCAGTCGGGCTGTAAGCGGGTTTGGGCTTTTAAAAAGCTGTCAATCAAAATGTACTGGTCGGGCTCGGGCCTTGTCGGGCCGAACTTTTAAGGCCCGATTACAGCTCTACAAAGGGATAGTAAGAAGAGTGGAAGAACCCACAGATTGGGTAAATTCCTTAGTCATTGTGGAAAAAAAGAACGGAGATCTGAGACTGTGCATCGATCCAAGAGATCTGAATAAGTGGATCAGAAGAGATCACTACAGACTGCCGACAGTCAGACATTACAGGCGCGATCATCACGGTTCTACCAGGTTAAGATGGATTCATCGTCACGGTTCTACCAGGTTAAGATGGATTCATCACCACGGTTCTACCAGGTTAAGATGGATTCATCGTCACGGTTCTACCAGGTTAAGATGGATGCATCGTCACGGTTCTACCAGGTTAAGATGGATGCATCGTCACGGTTCTACCAGGTTAAGATGGATTTGTCACGGTTCTACCAGGTTAAGATGGATGCATCGTCACGGTTCTACCAGGTTAAGATGGATGCATCGTCACGGTTCTACCAGGTTAAGATGGATGCATCGTCACGGTTCTACCAGGTTAAGATGGATGCATCGTCACGGTTCTACCACGTTAAGATGGATTCATCGTCACAGTTCTACCAGGTTAAGATGGATGCATCGTCACGGTTCTACCAGGTTAAGATGGATTCATCACCACGGTTCTACCAGGTTAAGATGGATTCATCGTCACGGTTCTACCACGTTAAGATGGATGCATCGTCACGGTTCTACCACGTTAAGATGGATTCATCGTCACGGTTCTACCAGGTTAAGATGGATTCATCGTCACGGTTCTACCAGGTTAAGATGGATGCATCGTCACGGTTCTACCAGGTTAAGATGGATGCATCGTCACGGTTCTACCAGGTTAAGATGGATGCATCGTCACGGTTCTACCAGGTTAAGATGGATTCATCGTCACGGTTCTACCACGTTAAGATGGATTCATCGTCACGGTTCTACCAGGTTAAGATGGATTCATCGTCACGGTTCTACCACGTTAAGATGGATGCATCGTCACGGTTCTACCACGTTAAGATGGATTCATCGTCACAGTTCTACCAGGTTAAGATGGATTCATCACCACGGTTCTACCAGGTTAAGATGGATGCATCATCACGGTTCTACCAGGTTAAGATGGATTCATCACCACGGTTCTACCAGGTTAAGATGGATGCATCATCACGGTTCTACCAGGTTAAGATGGATTCATCATCACGGTTCTACCAGGTTAAGATGGATGCATCATCACGGTTCTACCAGGTTAAGATGGATTCATCATCACGGTTCTACCAGGTTAAGATGGATTCATCATCACGGTTCTACCAGGTTAAGCTGGGTGAAGAAAGGGTAAAACTGAGCAGGTTCAGCACTCCCTTGGCAGACCTCGTTCCCTGCGTGTGCCTGTTGGAACCATAGATATAGAACCATAGATATGACATGACGTCATATCTATTGTTCTATTTCTATGGTTGGAACAGCCTCCGCTCCAGAGGGTCCACAGGACAGGACAGCAGCTGTTCCATGGCAGGGCATGCTGGGAGTTTTCCTGATGATGTGGTCGTTTGGGGGACTACAAGGACTGTAATACATACACAATAATAGAAAACTGAAAAACACTGAAATAAATTATCAGAAAAACCTCAAAACTGGAAGAAGGATGACAGGACTGTGGTTTCCATCACCATGGTAACTGCAGATATTAATTAATCTAAATCATCTTCATTTTATTCGTTTGAAAGAGAGACAAAAAATCCAAAATGTAAACTTTTTATTTTACTAAAATGGGAGAAAGAAAAAAAACAAACACTGATGTTATGACATCATCATGACATCATCGTGACATCATCACCATGACATCACTCAGTCAGCCAGAGTTTGAAGGTTCGGTCGTAGGAAGACGTGGCGATGAGTTTACCATCTGGAGACACGTCAACGCCCATCACCTGGAGACACACACACACACACACACACAGTTAATACACACACACACACACACACACACACACACACAGTTAATACACACACACACACACACACAGTTAATACACACACACACAGTTAATACACACACACACAGTTAATACACACACACACACACACACACACACACACACACACACAGTTAATACACACACACACACACACACACACACACAGTTAATACACACACACACACACACACAGTTAATACACACACACACACACACACAGTTAATACACACACACACACACACAGTTAATACACACACACAGTTAATACACACACACACACACACACACACAGTTAATACACACACACACACACACACAGTTAATACACACACACACACACACACACACACACACAGTTAATACACACACACAGTTAATACACACACACACACACACACACACAGTTAATACACACACACACACACACACAGTTAATACACACACACACACACACACACACACACACACACAGTTAATATACACACACACACAGTTAATACACACACACAGTTAATATATACACACACACACAGTTAATACACACACACACACACACACAGTTAATATACACACACACACACACACACAGTTAATACACACACACACACACAGTTAATATATACACACACACACAGTTAATATATACACACACACACACACACACACACACACACAGTTAATATACACACACACACACACACAGTTAATACACACACACACACAGTTAATATACACACACACACACACACAGTTAATACACACACACACACAGTTAATATATACACACACACACACACAGTTAATACACACACACACACACACACACACACACACAGTTAATATACACACACACACACACACACACACACACACAGTTAATACACACACACACACACAGTTAATATATACACACACACAGTTAATATATACACACACACACACACACACACACACAGTTAATATACACACACACACACACACAGTTAATACACACACACACACAGTTAATATATACACACACACACACACACACACACACACAGTTAATACACACACACACACACACACACACACAGTTAATACACACACACACACACACACAGTTAATACACACACACACAGTTAATACACACACACACACACAGTTAATACACACACACACAGTTAATACACACACACACACACACAGTTAATACACACACACACACACACACACACACACACACACACACACACAGTTAATACACACACACACACACACACACACACACACAGTTAATACACACACACACACAGTTAATACACACACACACACACACACAGTTAATACACACACACACACAGTTAATATACACACACACACAGTTAATACACACACACACACACACACACACACAGTTAATATACACACACACACAGTTAATACACACACACACACACACACACACACACACACACAGTTAATACACACACACACACACACACACACACACAGTTAATACACACACACACAGTTAATACACACACACACACACACACACACACACACACACACACACACACACACAGTTAATACACACACACACAGTTAATATATACACACACACACACACACAGTTAATATACACACACACACACACACACAGTTAATACACACACACACACACTTAATACACACACACACACACACACAGTTAATACACACACACACACACACACACACAGTTAATACACACACACACACACACACACACAGTTAATACACACACACACACACACACACACAGTTAATACACACACACACACACACACACACAGTTAATACACACACACACACACACACACACACACACAGTTAATATATACACACACACACAGTTAATACACACACACACACACACACACACACACACACAGTTAATACACACACACACACACACACACACACACACACACACACAGTTAATACACACACACACACACACACACACACAGTTAATATACACACACACACACAGTTAATACACACACACACACAGTTAATATATACACACACACACACACACACAGTTAATATACACACACACACACACAGTTAATACACACACACAGTTAATATACACACACACACACAGTTAATACACACACACACAGTTAATATACACACACACACACAGTTAATACACACACACACACACACACACACACAGTTAATATACACACACACAGTTAATACACACACACACACACAGTTAATACACACACACACACACACACACACAGTTAATATACACACACACACACACAGTTAATACACACACACACAGTTAATATACACACACACACAGTTAATACACACACACACAGTTAATACACACACACACAGTTAATACACACACACACACACAGTTAATACACACACACACACACACACACACAGTTAATACACACACACACACACACACACACACAGTTAATACACACACACACACACACACACAGTTAATACACACACACACACACACACAGTTAATACACACACACACAGTTAATACACACACACACACACAGTTAATACACACACACACAGTTAATACACACACACACACAGTTAATACACACACACACACAGTTAATACACACACACACAGTTAATACACACACACACACACACACAGTTAATACACACACACACAGTTAATACACACACACACACACACACACACAGTTAATATACACACACACACACACAGTTAATACACACACACACACAGTTAATACACACACACACACACAGTTAATACACACACACACAGTTAATACACACACACACACACACAGTTAATACACACACACACACACACACAGTTAATACACACACACACAGTTAATACACACACACACAGTTAATACACACACCCCCCCCCAGAGGTGTGAAGGGACCAATCAGAGCTGAGCGTTCCTACCTTCCCCTCGTGTCCGGCGAGCGTCTTCAGTGGCGTCCAGCCCGGGTGGCTCCACACCTTCGCCGTGTTGTCGTACGCTCCCGTCAACAGGAAGTGACCATCTGTGGCTGCACACACACACACAGGAAGTGATGTCAGAGTCACAAACAGACAGACAACAACATAAAAACAGGAAGTAACAGAGAAGTGTGTTTACGTTGGAAGCGGACGGCGGACACCAGGTTCTGGTGGGCGGGGACTGTGTACAGGCACTTCCTGTTTCTCAGCTCCCACACCTTACAGGTGTTATCTCCACTTCCTGTCGCTATGTGGTACCTGAACACACAATCATTAAAAAAATAAAAAATATATGTATATACATTCTGATCAGACAAAAAATATCACTAAAACATTTTGATTGGCTGTATGCTGCTCTGTGATTGGCTGTGTGTTCAGCGTGCTGCTCTGTGATTGGCTGACCCGTTGGGGGAGAAGTGCACGCTGTAGATCTCCTTCAGGTGTCCCTCCAGAAAGACCACGCAGCGTCCTGTCCTCAGGTCCCACACTCTGCCGAACGCATCCAGCCCTCT
>NC_050186.1:29073611-29101111 GCF_008315115.2 Sander lucioperca | reverse complement strand
CTAGTTACTTTAGTTACTCCACTACATTCATCTGTCAGCTTTAGTTACTAGTTACTTTAGTTACTAGTTACTTTAGTTACTCCACTACATTCATCTGTCAGCTTTAGTTACTAGCTTAACATTGAGTACTTTTACTTTTAATAATACATTTTATTTATATAGCGCTTTTCATGGTACTCAGACACTTTACAGTAAAAACCAGCTTATATATACACTATAGCTTTAATATTATATATTATTATATATACACTATAGCTTTAATATTATATATTATTATATATACACTATAGCTTTAATATTATATATTATATATACACATAGCTTTAATATTACATGTTATTATATATACACATAGCTTTAATATTATATATTATTATATATACACTATAGCTTTAATATTATATATTATATATACACTATAGCTTTAATATTATATATTATATATACACATAGCTTTAATATTACATGTTATTATATATGGCACGCTAAAAGTCCTGATTATTTACATGGAGTCTGGTGGGTCTTAAAGAGATTAAGGTGTAGTTACCTCTGAGAGTTCGGATCAGACTGCAGTCGGGGACGGACCACAGCTTACACAGACCGCTCCTGTGGGGGGGGGGTTAGCATGTTAGCATTAGCATCACCACCAGCATGTGTTAGCTGTTGTCATGGTTACTGAGCGGAGGTTACCAGGAGGCCGTGGCCAGCATCTTGGAGTCGGGGCTGAAATGGCAGAAGCTGATTGGTCGATCGTCTCCGATCTGACTGCAGAAGTTGTTCAGATTCTGAAGAAGAAAAATTATATTACATATATACGTACATATATATGAGTATTTATGTGTATTATATTACATATATAAAAGTATATATAAATGAGTATTTATGTGTATTATAATGTATTTGGGAGTATTTACCCTCAGGCTCTTGTGCATCTCTTGTTGCCGGATCGCCCTGGTTGCCTCGGCGACCTCCCTCTGAGCGCGTGCGGCCTCCAGACGCCTCCTCGCCCTGACGGACCAATCAGAGCGTCAGACTCACACAGGCGCCAAAAAACTCACATTTTAGAAAGACGAACCGACAAAACGTCTACGTTGAAAACATCCGTTTATGTTTCTAAATGAATAATTACTTTTTATAATTAATCACTTATCATTATAAGAGAAAAAGTCTGATAATTTAGGATAAAAGGTGAATGTGTTGAGGTGTGACTGACTCACCGTGGCAGAGAGTATTTGGCCAACCAGAGGCGAGCGTCCTTCAGGTGGGCGGAGCCTTCGTGGTACCACGTCTGCTGGCACTGTGATTGGTCAGAAACACACGACATCATTTCACATCAAGTCTGTGTGTGTGTGTCTCTGTGTGTGTCTGTGTGTGTGTGTCTGTGTGTGTGTGTGTCTCTGTGTGTGTGTGTGTTTGTGTGTGTGTGTGTGTGTCTCTCTCTGTGTGTGTGTGTCTCTCTGTGTGTGTGTGTCTCTGTGTGTGTGTGTCTGTGTGTGTCTCTCTGTGTGTGTGTGTGTGTGTGTGTGTCTCTCTGTGTGTGTGTGTGTGTCTCTCTGTGTGTGTGTCTCTCTGTGTGTGTGTGTCTGTGTGTGTGTGTGTATCTGTGTGTGTGTGTGTGTGTGTCTCTATGTGTGTGTGTGTGTCTCTCTGTGTGTGTCTCTGTGTGTGTGTGTGTGTGTGTGTGTGTGTGTGTGTCTCTATGTGTGTGTCTCTGTGTGTGTGTCTCTCTCTCTGTGTGTGTGTGTGTGTGTGTGTGTGTGTGTGTGTCTCTATGTGTGTGTGTGTGTGTGTGTGTGTCTCTGTGTGTGTGTGTGTGTGTCTCTATGTGTGTGTGTGTGTGTGTGTGTGTGTGTGTGTCTCTGTGTGTGTGTGTGTGTGTGTGTGTCTCTCTCTGTGTGTGTGTCTGTGTGTGTGTGTGTGTGTGTGTGTGTGTATGTGTGTGTATCTGTGTGTGTGTGTGTGTGTGTGTGTGTGTGTGTGTATGTGTGTGTATCTGTGTGTGTGTATGTGTGTGTATCTGTGTGTGTGTGTGTGTGTGTGTGTGTGTGTGTGTGTGTATGTGTGTGTATCTGTGTGTGTGTGTGTGTGTGTGTGTGTGTATGTGTGTGTGTGTGTGTATGTGTGTGTATCTGTGTGTGTGTGTGTGTGTGTATGTGTGTGTATCTGTGTGTGTATGTGTGTGTATCTGTGTGTGTGTGTGTGTGTGTATGTGTGTGTATCTGTGTGTGTATGTGTGTGTATCTGTGTGTGTGTGTGTGTGTGTATGTGTGTGTATCTGTGTGTGTGTGTGTGTGTGTGTGTGTGTGTGTGTGTATGTGTGTGTATCTGTGTGTGTGTGTGTGTGTGTGTGTGTGTGTGTGTGTGTGTGTGTGTACCTCGTCCTGTGATCTCTTAGCTCTCTCTTCGTCTCTCCGTGATTTCTTCAGAGCGTCCGGACCGACGACCGACAGAACGCTGCGCAGCCTGATCACAAACAACCGTAATAACAATAATATTATAATATATATATATATATAAAATATATTATATATATTATATATATTATTATATAACAACCATAATAATAATAATAATAATATTATATATTATATAATAACCATTACAGACGCCAGCTGACCAATGAGTGCCGTCTTTAAATAAAGTTAATTGAATGTTTCACCTCTCCCGGCGGTCAGCTGGTCCCTCTCCGAACAGCGTGATTGGCTCCCCGAGCGCCCGGAGGCCGGCCTTCACCTCGGCGTCGTCCGTGGAAACCATGATCTGCCGCGCTCGCCGTCGGCGCTCAAACGCAGCGAGTGCTTCCTGCTGACGCTCGCTGACGCGCTCCTCCATGTCCATGGTCTCCCCTGCAGCAAGGCATCATGGGAAACTGAGTCTCACTCACACATCTCACAGTTTAGCAGCTGTTAGAAGGGAGCTGACCCAGTGTCTCTCCTGGTGGAGTCTAAACGTCACAGACCTGAGGAGATGTTGATGTTTCCCGCCTCTGTGTGTGTGAGTTTGAATGAAGTGTGTTTTACGATGCTAAAAGTCCTGATTATTTACATGGAGTCTGGTGGAGATATGCTGGCTCTATACACGCTAAAAGTCCTGATTATTTACATGGAGTCTGGTGGAGATATGCTGGCTCTATACACGCTAAAAGTCCTGATTATGTACATGGAGTCTGGTGGAGATATGCTGGCTCTATACACGCTAAAAGTACTGATTATTTACATGGAGTCTGGTGGAGATATGCTGGCTCTATACACGCTAAAAGTCCTGATTATTTACATGGAGTCACTGACCCAGCGTCTCTCCTTCCTGGTGGAGGTTAAATGGTCACTGACCTGAGGAGATGTTGATGTTTCCCGCCTCGATCCCGGCCTTCACCGCATCACTTCCTCTCAGCGTGTCGGCGCCCAGACGCTCGCGCTCCTTCTCCTCCAGGCTGCCATAGTAAACACGCGTCCTCTTCATGGCCGGGGCCGCGTCCTCAGAGTCAGACATCTTGGTTCCTCTCTCCTCAAACTACACTACACAACTAAACTACACACAGAGAGACAGAGACACACACACAGAGACACACACGGTCAATACACACACACACACACACACACACACACACACACAGAGACAGAGACACACACACGTTCAATACATATACACACACACACACACACACACACACACACACACACACAGATTTCTTCTTGTATAAATAAATCCTAAATCTGATAAGTTCATCTCGTGTCTCTGTTGTTGACATTATATTTAATATTTACATCAACACAATGATCTGAAGCTCATCTAAATCCTAAATGTCTCAGTATTTATGATCATATTAATTCCTCCGAATCACAGAGAGACAGCCACAGTTACCCCTCTGAGAGCCGGGGAAGGGTTACAGCGGGACACACGGTCACACTCAGCCGATCACTCTTAAATTAGACCATTTCCTAACGGAGTTTGGTAGAAGCCGATATTACACAGAGAGAACGCGTTACACGCAGCTAATGTTAGCATTAGCACACACAAACAGCAGGAAAGACTGCGTCAAACTGCGTCAAACATCCTGTAAGCGGCGCGTGACGTTCACACACGTCAGCAGCGACAGACGGGGGTTAAACGGTGCCTTTTACTAACTTTTTAGAAACCTTTTAAATGTTTAATCTTTAAAAATGTACCTGTCTGGAGGGAAACGAAGCGACGGCGTTCATGAGCAGCGTGACCCGGACGTAATAACGTCATCAGCTTCCGCGTCAAAGGTTGTTCTTCCGGTTGGCGAAGCAGTAACAAACAAAGCGCGAGAGGAGAGAAAACCCGGGAAAGCAGCGCCGCGAGCCGCCTGTCAGCTGACTGTACAGACGGTGGGTACGGATCCTTAGGGTTAGGGTTAGGGTATCACTCTGGGGGGGGGCGGGGGGAGCCGGGTAAACTCACTGGTTTACATGGTCGAACAGACGTTAGCCGGTTAGCTTAGCTTCTGTTGGGGCAGCGTTTCCCGCCTTGGACCGGCAGGGGGCGCTGTGACGTCAGGACGTCTTCTAGTGAATTACTCTAACACCCGAGGGGGGGGGGGGGTTATATTATATTATTATATTTACATTATATTATATTAAGTAATGTTTTCTAACTCCAGGTTCAGGCACACACGCCCCAACTCTCTCTGTGTGTCTCTGTGTGTGTGTGTCTGTGTGTGTCTCTGTGTGTGTGTGTCTGTGTGTGTCTCTGTGTGTGTGTGTGTGTGTCTGTGTGTGTGTCTGTGTGTGTGTGTGTCTGTGTCTGTCTGTGTGTGTGTGTGTCTGTGTCTCTGTGTGTGTCTGTGTGTGTCTGTGTGTGTGTCTGTGTGTGTGTCTGTGTGTGTGTCTGTGTGTGTGTGTGTCTGTGTCTGTGTGTGTCTGTGTGTGTGTGTGTGTGTGTGTGTCTGTGTCTCTGTGTGTGTGTCTGTGTGTGTGAGACACACAGTCACACATCTGAGAGCGAGAGAAGTTTTACAGCGTGATAAACTTTCACAAACAGCGAATCACTCTTAAATTATACAAGTTCCCAAATGTCAGTATCATCATTATTTGGAAGGATCCGCCCACCACTAGGCTGCGTCCCGTTATTATAGCTCTCGTCATTATTCTCGTTATTATCTCGTTATTTCTTAAAGTAATGTTTGATCTGGTGTTTGTGTGCTTTTATTGTGAAGGTGAGAAGATGTTGCGGAGGAAGCCGACCCGTCTGGAGCTGAAGATCGACGACACCGAGGAGTTTGAGAGCGTCAAGAAGGAACTCGAGGTTTACACCTTATTATTATTATTATTATTATTATTATTATTATTTTTTTTTTTTTTTTTTTTTATTATTATTATTTTTTGTTATTTATTTATTTTTTTATTTTAATTTTATTATTTATTATTAATTATTTTTAATTATTTATTATTAATATATTTAATATTAATTTTATAACTGTCAGTTAAACGCGTTATTAGCTATACATGTGGTTAGCTGCTAACGCTAGCTTTAAACAAGCTACCGCTAACAGGTGGTTAGCTGCTAACGCTAGCTTTAAACAAGCTACCGCTAACAGGTGGTTAGCTGCTAACGCTAGCTTTAAACAAGCTACCGCTAACAGGTGGTTAGCTGCTAACGCTAGCTTTAATGCTGAACGAGACGGGCGTGTCTGTCTGTTTCCAGGCCAGGAAGCGTCAGCGAGAGGAGGCGGAGTCTGGAGGCGTAGTGGGCGGGGCTTCTGTCGTCAGCGTTGACGTCATCGGGGGCGGGGCCTCGTCTTCGTCCTCTACGCCAGCGGCGAGGGCGGAGCTTATCAACGAGCGAATCGGCTACAAGCCCCACCCCAAATCGGTCACGCTGCCCACGCTGTTCGGGAGTCTCCAGTTTTAAACTTTATTAAATGATGTTGAAACACGAGAAACGCTCTCGCGCTCTTTATTAACGTCTCCACCTGTCTCAGCGCTGAGGACCGGCTGGCTGCAGCACAGATGCATTCTGGGACAGGACACTCATCTCTCTGGGTTGTTTACATTTACATTACCTTTCTTTAACCAATCACGAAGGTCCAGACGATGGTGACCGATGACATCATCCAGTATTAGATGAAGGTGACTGATGACATCACCGTGAGATATTTAAATCAGCTGAGTCATGGTTACACCTCATTCACGATGTCACGATCACAACAATTCGCACTAATTCAACCAATCACTGTCAATGATTGGGGTGTGACTCGAAATTCTTACACACACACACACAGAGTACAGACGTGTGTGTGTGTGTGTGTGTGTGTGTGTCTGTCTCTGTGTGTGTGTGTGTGTGTGTGTGTCTGTCTCTGTGTGTGTGTGTGTGTGTGTGTGTGTCTGTCTCTGTGTGTGTGTGTGTGTGTCTGTCTCTCTGTGTGTGTGTGTGTGTGTGTGTCTGTGTGTGTGTGTGTGTCTGTCTCTGTGTGTGTGTGTGTGTCTGTCTGTGTGTGTGTGTCTGTCTGTGTGTGTGTGTGTGTCTGTCTGTGTGTCTGTGTGTGTGTGTGTGTGTGTGTGTGTCTGTCTCTGTGTGTGTGTGTGTGTGTGTGTGTGTGTGTCTGTGTGTGTGTGTGTGTGTGTGTGTGTGTGTGTCTGTCTCTGTGTGTGTGTGTGTGTGTGTGTGTGTGTGTGTGTGTGTGTCTGTCTCTGTGTGTGTGTGTGTGTGTGTGTGTGTGTGTGTGTGTGGATAGGACATGAACTAACAATGTAAAGATCAACAAGCCACTGACACATACACTGTGTTCCAAATTATTATGCAAATTATATTTTCTACTGATTTTCCTAAAGTAGTCGATGTAAGAAAGCTATTTTGCACACCTGTGTTGTCGGGCAGGTGCGTGGAGAAGAGTCCCGCACACGGACCGTTACGCAAGCAATCATTTATGTAGAAAAATACAAGGTTTCGGTCTCAGACCTTCATCAGGTAACTTCACACATTCACCTCAACCGTAGCCTTAAATAGTTTGGTTGACTGACCAGGACCAATCAGGTCCGGTCTTGGATGACGTCATTCATTCACAAAGTGGCGCTCCCGTCACGGACCGTGAACAGGACAAGGCAGAGGAAATACCACTCAGTACATTTAAAAACCATGGATAATCAGACCAGTTATGTTATAGGCTCATGATCAATGCAATAATAATAATAATAATAGATTTTATTTGTAATGCATTTTACATCTGAAGCAATCTCAAAGTGCTGCAGTCAAGATCATAAAAGCACGGTAAGAACATCAATATAAAATACAAATAATGCAACGACTTGCAGGGATAATTAAATCTCAAGTTCTGCTAAAAATAAATGTTTTTAGATTTTTCTTAGTCCATTGTCATTAGCCCAATATTTTTCTACTCTTAATCAGAGAGGACTCAGTCCGTTCAAAAGTGGATCATTACTCTGGTTAAATTAAATTATAACAGTCCATATGCACCTGTACAATGAACAGTTCCTGAGGATAAACTAATACGGAAATAAGAAGGAAAAACATCAGATTAACGTGATATTGAGAATTAATTCATCATTAAGGCCTTTTGGCGATAGGGTCTGCAAAGTAAATATCCAAAATGCCTCGCGTCTTTTTAGTAGCAAGTCGTGGTTGCCCCCCCTTTTTGGAAGACTGACTTGTTCAAAGCCACAAAAACGCAATGATGAGAAGTCATGTTTATGATCATTAAAGTGTACCGCGACCGGGTTATCCCGGTCGTTTCTGCAAATAGAGCTGTTATGTTCGCTAATGCGTTGTTTTAACTGCCTTATGGTCTTACCTACATACACCAGACCACATGGACACGTTAAAATATACACGAGTGGAGGCACAAGAGATGACACTCTTAATTGGAAAGATCTCGTTATTGTGGGGATGGCGGAAGTTGTGTGTCTTATAGGTGTTGTTGAACTGTGCACATCCTCCACAGCAGTAGCTGCCAGTAGGTAACGGGCTTAATAATCTTTGAGAAGCTCTCCTTGGCTTATATCTCGCAAAGTCAGCGTGAACTAGAAGATCTCTGAGATTGTTCTCACGTTTGTATATGAAGAGTGGCAGGTCATTCACAACGTGAGTTCAGGATCTGATTTTAGAATGTGCCAATATATTTTAAAAACCGGACGTATGGTATGTGAGAGAGGAGAGTAAGATGTGATACACGTCACAGAAAAATTAAGTTAATTCAGGGCTGTTTTGTAGGATTAGTCAACCCATTCTGCTGGATAATCTCGCTGTACACATCTGTCTTTCATGTCATTGGCTTTTTCTAATAGTCCTCAGTGGTCTCACGTACTCTTCTGAGTCTAAAGAATTGGCTTTTGGGCAGACCTCTTTTTAGTGGGGTGGAAACTACTCGCCAGAAGAAGAGTGTTTTTATCTCTTTTCGGTATAATGTGGTGAACAGTGAACCATTCTTTTTAAAGACCCACGTGTCCAGAAGATGGACCCTCTCCTGGCTATAGTCTACTGTGAACTTCAAATTGTCATCAAAACTGTTCAGCAGGACAATAAATTCAAGTAGTTCATCAATAGTGCCTTGATACAGACAAAATACGTCATCAATGTATCTGTACCATTTCCAAATTCTGGACAGATGTGTTTTTTTCGACATTCATTCGACGTAACCCACAAACTAATGTGCATGATTAGGAGCACAAATGGACCCCATGCTTGAACCAGACTCCTGTAGATTAAAGTCCCCATTAAACATGAAATACTTTTTCTTCATCACAAAAGCTGTTAGGTCGATTAAAAACTCACTAGGTGGAATAGCAGCGTTATCCCGGTCTTTAAAGTAAAGGTCCAACGCTTCCAGGCCACAGTCACGCGGTATGTTTGTATAAAGGCTAGCGATACCTAGTGTGACTAGAATGACTTCATTAGGTAAATCAGTTACACTCGAGATCTTATTAATGACGTACGTAGTGTCTTTATGTGTAAGGTAGTAGCCTTAGGTAGGCCACTAGGCGGCGCTGTTGCCATTGCTATAACAGATGCGGTTCAGCAATTTGCGCTTTTTTGTACCTTACGAGACGCCGTAGTTTACACTTCATCTGTGTAGGCCACCATGTTCGTTAAAAAATGTTATGTCCTACGTTAAGGTAAGCAGCTTAATCGGTGGCGTATATTATAAAAGTGTAAATATGTACATTGATAACCACCCACTCAGCTCATGCTGGCAATAAAGGAATTCAAACTGAGCTTTAGGTATCCAATTATTTCCTCTGGCTTTTACCAGGTAATTCTGCACTTCCTTTTGATAAGTATTAGTCGGGTCCTATTTTAGTCGCTTATAACATTTCTTATTGGAAAGCTGTGTAAGAATTTCTGCCTCATATTTCGCTGTATCCTGAACACATATACCCCCGCCCTTATCAACTGGCTTGATTACCACTTCTTTATCGTTGATAAGTTCCATTAATGCTCTCTTTTCATTAACTGTTATGTTATTTTTAAAATGAAAAGGTTGTTCAATCGTGCTAAAAATGTCTTGCTCGACAAGCCTACAAAACGTGTTAATGGAGGCATTCGTCGTGTTAGGACAAAACGTACTTCTAGGTTTAAGAGAAGTAGTGGTGGCGGGTGTACTGGCGGCGTCCACATTCTTAGAAAATAAATGTCTGACTTTTATTTGCCTGAAACATTTAAATAAATCCACTTTTAATCCAAAAGCATTGATGCCACTAGTAGGCACAAAAGACAAAGTCCTTTGGCCAAAAGGGCCGTCTGGTCATCGGACAGCTCTTTAGGAGAAGTTACCGTCTCTTTTTGTGATGCGTCCAGTGTTGGTCGGATCCTCGAGGACCGCCCCCCCTCCTGGGTTTCTTGGCCTCCTCTCTGGGCCTTTTCCCGTCCGCCTAAAAAAGGAACGGCTTGAGCTGGACCACTGGACTCACTATCGAAGGTGAAATCGCTCTCTGAAGGTGAGTTTTCTCTGCCAGGCTGGTGTCCTCCACGTTGGTAAGGGACTGTTCCTTATTTATTTAAGGGGCCACCAGAGGAGTTTTGGGACCTTTAGCCAAAAAAGACATGACCCTCCCCTTGCCAGTAAAGAAATGTCTATGACCCTCCAAAACGATTTGGAAAAAAGGAATGACCCTCCCCCAGCAATTTATCAATACCTTCTGTACTGGTTTGCGCTTGGCAAATATGTACAGACTCCCATTGTTTTTTAACAGCCATGACATACGTGATTAAACCTCTGCTTTCTGATCTGACCCATCCCACTCCCACCTGGTAGAGAAGGAGGGCCGAGACTGAGAGCTACATGGACCAATATGCACCAAACAAGCCACTTTGAAATGTTGCTGTTTTCATGAATACAAAAGTTGGTGACCCCCCCCCCGGACTGAAAAATGTTGGGTGACCCTCCCCTCAGCAAAGAATAAAAAGACATGACCCTCCCCTATTTTCCTCCGGTGGTCCATTCCATGAATACCGACCGGTCCCTAAGGTCTCGTTGTGGACTGCGGGCGCCTCGGTGCAGATGTCCCGGTGCATAATGGCTGGAGCGGTGGTCAGCGGTCCTTAATCTCACAGTTTTAAACTTCATTCCTTTTGTAATCTTCTCTATCCCGTTTGTATTTTTTCAACTTCAGTTTGTAATTCCTCCTTGTATTTGGAAACGGAATTCTTGAAACATATTTTTCTAAATAAGTTATTTCTTGCGTAATGGTCAGTGTGCGGGACTCTTCTCTAACCTAAATAGTCGATATAAGTGATATAATATACATTTCATTTTCAAGCCACCAACCGTTACGGTGTAAGTCAAATTCATTTGAATAAACCAGCCAATGAAAACAGGATTATATTCAAAAATAAAAAACCCAAAATGGACTGTTCCAAATTATTCTGCACAACAGTTTCAAAACATTTTATATGTAAAGAACTGAAAATGGTCATTTGGTGAATTTGCAGCTTTATGAGGTCATAACCAGACCATCTTACCAGGCCGGGTCCATGTTAACATACAACCAGACCATCTTACCAGGCCGGGTCCATGTTAACATACAACCAGACCATCTTACCAGGCCGGGTCCATGTTACCATACAACCAGACCATCTTACCAGGCCGGTTCCATGTTAACATACAACCAGACCATCTTACCAGGCCGGGTCCATGTTAACATACAACCAGACCATCTTACCAGGCCGGGTCCATGTTAACATACAACCAGACCATCTTACCAGGCCGGTTCCATGTTAACATACAACCAGACCATCTTACCAGGCCGGGTCCATGTTAACATACAACCAGACCATCTTACCAGGCCGGGTTCATGTTACCATACAACCAGACCATCTTACCAGGCCAGGTCCATGTTAACATACAACCAGACCATCTTACCAGGCCGGTTCCATGTTAACATACAACCAGACCATCTTACCAGGCCGGGTCCATGTTAACATACAACCAGACCATCTTACCAGGCCGGTTCCATGTTATCATACAACCAGACCATCTTACCAGGCCGGTTCCATGTTATCATACAACCAGACCATCTTACCAGGCCGGTTCCATGTTATCATACAACCAGACCAGGTCCATGTTACCATACAACCAGACCATCTTACCAGGCCGGGTCCATGTTACCATACAACCAGACCATCTTACCAGGCCGGTTCCACGTTACCATACAACCAGACCATCTTACCAGGCCAGGTCCATGTTACCATACAACCAGACCATCTTACCAGGCCAGGTCCATGTTAACATACAACCAGACCATCTTACCAGGCCAGGTCCATGTTAACATACAACCAGACCATCTTACCAGGCCAGGTCCATGTTACCGTACAACCAGACCATCTTACCAGGCCAGGTCCATGTTACCATACAACCAGACCATCTTACCAGGCCAGGTCCATGTTACCATACAACCAGACCATCTTACCAGGCCAGGTCCATGTTAACATAGGAGCCTTCTTTCATATCACGTCACAGTTCTTACAGCCATTGAACTGGTGAGTTCATGGAGAGTTTCTGCTTGAATTACAAGTACTAGTAGTACTACTACTACTACTACTAGTAGCCCCACCCACAACATTCGAGGTCAGGAATCAAACTGAAATATATTTTAATTTAAATGTTCGTGTAAGAAGACGTGAGACGTGTGTGTTGGTATGTTGGTTTATTTCGTAATAAATGCTACGATATTTTATAAACAAATATAAAAGGCAGACGGACGATTAGTGTAAAAACAGACAGTCTATTTACAGGAAGTAGGCCACATTAGGCTCCACCCACACACAGGCAGGAAGTGATGCTGACCAATCAGGACTCACCATTCTCTCCCACAGATAACTGTAGTTTATACATATTTATATTAAACTTTTTATCTTTTTTTTTGTTGATATTTTTAAGCGGTCAGTTACCATGACAACCAGGACACACACTGAGGAAGTGCTGACGAGTTTTAACTTTGGTTTTAAAATAATAAAAACAACAAAATAAATGATAAAATGATTAAAGTTTTTAAATACACTTTTTTTTTTTTTTTGCCGAAATCCCCGATTGGTCAAAAAGGTCGGAGGGGGCGTGGTCTGTTGATGACAGGCGGCTTTTCAAAATAAAGTTCAGTTTGACAGGCAGCTTTTCAAAATAAAGTTCAGTTTGACAGGCAGCTTTTCAAAATAAAGTTCAGTTTGACAGGCAGCTTTTCAGAATAAAGTTCAGTTTGACAGGCGGCTTTTCAGAATAAAGTTCAGTTTGACAGGCGGCTTTTCAGAATAAAGGTCAGTTTGACAGGCGGCTTTTCAGAATAAAGGTCAGTGGGGGTGTCTAACTGTTCAGATGCACCAATCAGGGCCGGGGGGGGGGGGGGGTCTAACTGCGTGTCAATCACTGCTCATGCACACGCATTCATTCTCCCTTGTGGGGGGAGGGGCTAGGGAGACAGTTTTGGGCTTTAGCGGAAAGGGGGGGAGGGACTGAGAAGTTGTTGATGTTCAAATATTTTGGCTAAGTCCTGGATCTTCACAATCCTCCCTACAGCACCTTTAAGGGGGGGGTATGAATCATATGTTCACTCTGAGAAAAACATCTGTAAAAGAACAGAAGAAGTTGTGGAGGCTCGTTATTAATAGTAGTAATAGTTTTTAAATGGAAATTATCGCGGCCGGAAAAAATTCCATTTTATTGTTTTAGGTTGTTTTGTTCATATATTGTGGATATTTAAAACGTCTTCCAGTTCCAGCGTTAAATATTCTTTAGAGGTGTACCTGCATTATCATACAATAATGTGTGTTATAATTATAATAGTACATCATTATGCCATTATCATTACATTACATCAGATGAAAACGGTCTCAACGACTATCGTGACAGGCCTAATTATTAAAACTGATCAGTTCCCAACTTCTGCTCTTTAACTGGCATCAACGTGCATCTCTGTCGTCATAGCGATGTTTAGATAGCGTTGTTATAACAGCGTTGTTATGACGCCGTTGTTATGACAGCACGTTATGTCACATAAACACTATATTACAACAACATGAATAAACATTCATCATGTGTAGGTAGACGCACGCCGCCGAGACATTCTGCAGGTTAGAAATCCATCCCATAAACCCAACCACCAAGCAGCATGCTGGCTGTAACCCGTCTTATATACAAATACGTATACATCTTCTCAGCCGACTTCATTCCAACTTTACACCGCTAGTTTTACACTTATGTTTGTAAATCATGGTCAATAAACCTCATATTAAATTATTCCTAATTTAGAGTTAAAAAACCAGAAATGATGAATTACATACTAGCTAATAATTAAGATCAAGAATTAAGAGAGTGTATGTTGATGCATAATTACAGCAGTTTTGTGTATGGACCTATCCGTGTTACTTGGGGTATTTTGGTTGAAAGAAACTCAGATTTCTGATACAGATCTTTGAGTACGAGTACGACAGCAGGGTCAACCAGACAGGCTCCATTTAGATGAACGTCTGACCTGGAAACATGGACCGTTAGTCTGACCTGACCGGACGTTAACCTGGAAACATCGACCGTTAGCCTGACCTGACGTTAACCTGGAAACATCGACCGTTAGACTGACCTGACGTTAACCTGGAAACATCGACCGTTAGTCTGACCTGACCGGACGTTAACCTGGAAACATCGACCGTTAGTCTGACCTGACCAGACGTTAACCTGGAAACATCGACCGTTAGTCTGACCTGACCAGACGTTAACCTGGAAACATCGACCGTTAGCCTGACCTGACGTTAACCTGGAAACATCGACCGTTAGTCTGACCTGACCAGACGTTAACCTGGAAACATCGACCGTTAGTCTGACCTGACCGGACGTTAACCTGGAAACATCGACCGTTAGTCTGACCTGACCGGACGTTAACCTGGAAACATCGACCGTTAGACTGACCAGACGTTAACCTGGAAACATCGACCGTTAGTCTGACCTGACCGGACGTTAACCTGGAAACATCGACCGTTAGTCTGACCTGACCAGACGTTAACCTGGAAACATCGACCGTTAGTCTGACCTGACCGGACGTTAACCTGGAAACATTGACCGTTAGTCTGACCTGACCGGACGTTAACCTGGAAACATCGACCGTTAGTCTGACCTGACCAGACGTTAACCTGGAAACATCGACCGTTAGTCTGACCTGACCAGACGTTAACCTGGAAACATCGACCGTTAGTCTGACCTGACCGGACGTTAACCTGGAAACATCGACCGTTAGTCTGACCTGACCAGACGTTAACCTGGAAACATCGACCGTTAGTCTGACCTGACCAGACGTTAACCTGGAAACATCGACCGTTAGTCTGACCTGACCGGACGTTAACCTGGAAACATCGACCGTTAGTCTGACCTGACCGGACGTTAACCTGGAAACATCGACCGTTAGTCTGACCTGACCGGACGTTAACCTGGAAAAATCGACCGTTAGTCTGACCTGACCGGACGTTAACCTGGAAACATCGACCGTTAGTCTGACCTGACCGGACGTTAACCTGGAAACATCGACCGTTAGTCTGACCTGACCGGGCGTTAACCTGGAAACATCGACCGTTAGTCTGACCTGACCGGACGTTAACCTGGAAACATCGACCGTTAGCCTGACCTGACGTTAACCTGGAAACATCGACCGTTAGACTGACCTGACGTTAACCTGGAAACATCGACCGTTAGTCTGACCTGACCGGACGTTAACCTGGAAACATCGACCGTTAGTCTGACCTGACCGGACGTTAACCTGGAAACATCGACCGTTAGTCTGATCTGACCGGGCGTTAACCTGGAAACATCGACCGTTAGTCTGACCTGACCGGGCGTTAACCTGGAAACATCGACCGTTAGTCTGACCTGACCGGACGTTAACCTGGAAACATCGACCGTTAGACTGACCTGACGTTAACCTGGAAACATCGACCGTTAGTCTGACCTGACCGGACGTTAACCTGGAAACATCGGCCGTTAGTCTGACCTGACCGGACGTTAACCTGGAAACATCGACCGTTAGTCTGACCTGACCAGACGTTAACCTGGAAACATCGACCGTTAGTCTGACCTGACCGGACGTTAACCTGGAAACATCGACCGTTAGACTGACCTGACCAGACGTTAACCTGGAAACATCGACCGTTAGTCTGACCTGACCAGACGTTAACCTGGAAACATCGACCGTTAGTCTGACCTGACCAGACGTTAACCTGGAAACATCGACCGTTAGTCTGACCTGACCGGACGTTAACCTGGAAACATCGACCGTTAGACTGACCTGACGTTAACCTGGAAACATCGACCGTTAGTCTGACCTGACCGGACGTTAACCTGGAAACATTGACCGTTAGTCTGACCTGACCGGACGTTAACCTGGAAACATCGGCCGTTAGTCTGACCTGACCGGACGTTAACCTGGAAACATTGACCGTTAGCCTGACCTGACCAGACGTTAACCTGGAAACATCGACCGTTAGTCTGACCTGACCAGACGTTAACCTGGAAACATCGACCGTTAGTCTGACCTGACCGGACGTTAACCTGGAAACATCGACCGTTAGTCTGACCTGACCAGACGTTAACCTGGAAACATCGACCGTTAGTCTGACCTGACCGGACGTTAACCTGGAAACATCGACCGTTAGTCTGACCTGACCGGGCGTTAACCTGGAAACATCGACCGTTAGTCTGACCTGACCGGACGTTAACCTGGAAACATCGACCGTTAGTCTGACCTGACCAGACGTTAACCTGGAAACATCGACCGTTAGTCTGACCTGACCGGGCGTTAACCTGGAAACATCGACCGTTAGTCTGACCTGACCGGACGTTAACCTGGAAACATCGACCGTTAGTCTGACCTGACCGGACGTTAACCTGGAAACATCGACCGTTAGTCTGACCTGACCGGACGTTAACCTGGAAACATCGACCGTTAGTCTGACCTGACCGGACGTTAACCTGGAAACATCGACCGTTAGTCTGACCTGACCGGGTGGGACCAGTCTCTGAGTATAAATAAATTAAATGCATTATGAGTATTTCATCATGGGTTTCTGCAGGCGACCCTGAAGGCAGCATCTCCATGGCAACTCAACTTTAGGATATATGCAGACTTGGGGGGGGTGGGGGGGTCCGTAGTGTTTACAGCTACATGCTAATGCTAATGGTGTGTTTTAGTGTTTTCAGACTCAAACCCAATCTACAGATTTTGTAGTTTTCAGAATGAAAACCTGTCGAATTTAGAGTTGTAGTTTAAAATCTGATCTGCCCACCTGTCAGGAGTGTTTACAGCAGCAGCTACATGCTAATGCTAAAGGGGTGTTTTAGTGTTTACAGCAGCAGCTACATGCTAATGCTAACGGGGTGTTTTAGGGCCCTGACACACCAACCAGACGGCCGACCGTCGGCAGTAAAGCCAGTCTGACTGATCAGTCAGGTCCCCGAGGTCCAAAAAATGCCTCAGAGCACACTGAGGAGACGCTGACAAGAGCGTACGCTCTGCACGTAATACGTCTCCATAGCAGCAGGCGGCGCTGCTCTGTATTGTTTCCATTAACAGTCTGATTATTTCCCAAAAAATGAAAACCGGCAGCTGATTGGACGAATGCGTCACGTGGTTCTTTTTTCTCCAGAAATTCACAGCCAGACTGTCATGGCGGCTCGTTCAGAATACGATCTCATATTGGACTAAAATAGTTCACCGAAACGTGTTTCTGGAAACATTTGAAGAGAGAAATAGGCCGTGCAGTTGCTGAATCTGTCTTCATTTCAGATCAACAACGGTCAGTTTAACAGATTTTATCAGATTTTGAGCGGCTCATCCGCTCCCCATTTCCGGGTGTGTCCCGACTGAACATGTCAGGTCGGCCCAAATGAAGGCCGACGGCTCCTCGGACGGCCGACGGTACGGGACACACGGAACAGACTCGAGTCACGGACCTCGCCAGATGGCCCGACGCCCGATTATCGGGCTGGTGTGTCTTCTCTCTTAGTGTTTACAGCAGCAGCTACATGCTAATGCTAACGGGGTGTTTTAGTGTTTACAGCAGCAGCTACAGTGCTCAGCATGAGTTTATGAACCCATACTAAAGTTGACTAAAAAGAGGAATAAAAAAAATTCATCTTTTGGAAATTGATCTTAATGCCTTAATTAAAAAATGAATGAATAATGTATCGTAAATAAATAAATGTTCTTCTTTAAAATACAGGGGGCATAAGTCAGTACACCCCTATGTTAAATTCCCATAGAGGCAGGCAGACTTTTATTTTGAAAGGCCAGTTATTTCATGGATCATGTGATGATGTGGGGTATGGTGAAGGGTATGTGATGATGTGGGGGTATGGTGAAGGGTATGTGATGATGTGGGGTATGGTGAAGGGTATGTGATGATGTGGGGGTATGGTGAAGGGTATGTGATGATGTGGGGTATGGTGAAGGGTATGTGATGATGTGGGGGTATGGTGAAGGGTATGTGATGATGTGGGGTATGGTGAAGGGTATGTGATGATGTGGGGTATGGTGAAGGGTATGTGATGATGTGGGGTATGGTGAAGGGTATGTGATGATGTGGGGTATGGTGAAGGGTATGTGATGATGTGGGGGTATGGTGAAGGGTATGTGATGATGTGGGGTATGGTGAAGGGTATGTGATGATGTGGGGACCAAGGGAACTTTATCAGGATGCATAGTATCCTGGATCCATGAAATAACTGGCCTTTCAAAATAAAAGTCTGCCTGCCTCTATGGGAATTTAACATAGGGGTGGACTGATTTATGCCCCCCTGTATTTTAAGGAAGAACATTTATTTATTTACGATACATTATTCATTCACAAACAAAATTGGTGTCCTTAAAGATTGGATTTTTCCTCATTTTTTAATTAAGACATTAAGATCAATTTCCAAAAGATGAATTTTTTTTATTCCTCTTTTTAGTCAAATTTAGCATAGGTTCATAAACTCATGCTGAGCACTGTACATGCTAATGCTAACGGTGTGTTTTAGTGTTTACAGCAGCTGCTACATGCTAACGGTGTGTTTTAGTGTTCACAGCAGCAGCACCAGCAGCTACATGCTAATGCTAACGGTGTGTTTTAGTGTTCACAGCAGCAGCAGCAGCTACATGCTAATGCTAACAGTGTGTTTTAGTGTTCACAGCAGCAGCAGCTACATGCTAATGCTAACGGTGTGTTTGAGCGCCTGTCATCGACCACGCCCCCATGATGCATCACTTCTTCTTGATGGCGGCGAGGTCTCTTTGCAGCTCGGAGAACTTGGGCCGCTCCTCGGGGTTATACTGCCAGCAGCGCTGCATCACTTTATACACGTCGTCAGGGCAACGCTGGGGACACGCCATCCTGTAACCTAGCAACCAGCCAGATACACGACAACAATAATAATATAACTGTGTGTCAATCACTGCTCATGCACACGCATTCATTCTCCCTTGTGGGGGGAGGGGCTTAGGAGACCGTTTTGGGCTTTAGCAGAAAGGGGGGAGGGACTGAGATCCAACCCTACCTACGGCACCTTTAATAATAATTTATATGATAATTAATAATAAAGTGATTACCTTTCTCCACCTGCTCCCGGGCCTGCTGATTGGTCATCCCCGGGTAAGGACACACCCCCAAACTGAAGGTCTCCCACAGCAGGATGCCGTAACTCCACACATCACTGTCAGAGCTGTAGCGCCCTGCAGCAGTCAATCACAGAGCAGAGAGACGTCAGCAGCCAATCACAGAGCAGAGAGACGTCAGCAGCCAATCACAGAGCAGAGAGACGTCAGCAGCCAATCACAGAGAAGAGAGATGTCAGCAGCCAATTACAGAGAAGAGAGATGTCAGCAGCCAATCACAGAGCAGAGAGATGTCAGCAGCCAATCACAGAGCAGAGAGATGTCAGCAGAGAGACGTCAGCAGCCAATTACAGAGAAGAGAGACGTCAGTAGCCAATCACAGAGCAGAGACAAGTGTGTTTATAATAGAAAAGTGTAACGCAGTGTGAGGGTAGTGTAATCAGATTACAGTGTGTGAGGTTAGTGTAATCAGATTACAGTGTGTGAGGATAGTGTAATCAGATTACAGTGTGTGTGAGGATAGTGTAATCAGATTACAGTGTGTGTGAGGGTAGTGTAATCAGATTACAGTGAGAGTAATGAGATTACAGTGAGAGTAATCAGATTACCGTGTGTGTGAGAGTAATAGATTACCGTAGTTGAGGGCCTCTGGAGCGGTCCATTTGATGGGGATCTGTTTGAGTCCAGAAGAAGAATAAATGCCGTCGTCCTCCTGACGACTCATCCCAAAATCACTGATCTTCAACACGCTGCCCTCTCCCACCAGACAGTTCCTCGCTGCTAGGTCCCTGAGAGACAGACAGGCAGAGAGACAGACAGGTTAGACACGCTGCCCTCTCCCACCAGACAGTTCCTCGCTGCTAGGTCCCTGAGAGACAGACAGGCAGAGAGACAGACAGGTTAGACACGCTGCCCTCTCCCACCAGACAGTTCCTCGCTGCTAGGTCCCTGACAGACAGACAGACAGGTAGACAGACTGGTTAGACACACAGACAGTTCCTGAACACAGGAAGCAGCTGTTAGACTCACCTGTGGATACAGTTCTTAGGCTGAATCCCAATCCTCCCCTTCCCCTTAACCCTTGTTGTGCGCGTTCACATGAGAGCTGGTGCTGTCCCAATACTCGTCTTGATCGAAGGATAGGGCAAAGGGGAAGGGCCAGATGTCCCTTCCGACCAAGTAATGACGCAAGCTTACTTGGCCAGCAAGGGTTATCCAGATACGTTGTGCAACAAGGAACATGGCTGCCAGGTCGACCAGAGAGACCCATAAATGTAAGTATTCTCGGCTTAAAGAATTTGTTTTGTGCTCTACACAGTCCTGTACATATATAGTTGCAACCGTGTTCTTAATTGAAGCGTTTTGAAAAATTGCTAGCTTGCTATGCTAACGTATAACGCTAACATATAACGTTAAATTGCTTATTTCCACAACAGTCCCACATTTCTCTGCCTTGAAAGGACTCCATGCATGTCTACAGTGTTAACTAAACTCCATTAGCAGAGAATTTTGTTTGATATCAGTTGATCAGTGTATAACACTACTTGCTTTGGAGACATCGATACGTGCTTTACATATACCGTCCTGTATCACACAGGGACGCCTGAGGAACATATACCGTCCTGTATCACACAGGGACGCCTGAGGAACATATACCGTCCTGTATCACACAGGGACGCCTGAGGAACATGTACCGTCCTGTATCACACAGGGACGCCTGAGGAACATATACCGTCCTGTATCACACAGGGACGCCTGAGGAACATGTACCGTCCTGTATCACACAGGGACGCCTGAGGAACATATACCGTCCTGTATCACACAGGGACGCCTGAGGAACATATACCGTCCTGTATCACACAGGGACGCCTGAGGAACATGTACCGTCCTGTATCACACAGGGACGCCTGAGGAACATATACCGTCCTGTATAACACAGGGACACCTGAGGAACATATACCGTCCTGTATCACACAGGGACGCCTGAGGAACATATACCGTCCTCACTGTATAACACAGGGACGTCTGAGGAACATTTACCGTCCTGTATCACACAGGGACGCCTGAGGAACATATACCGTCCTGTATCACACAGGGACGCCTGAGGAACATATACCGTCCTGTATCACAGGGACCCGAGGAACATACGCTACGTACACAGGGACGCCTGAGGAACATATACCGTCCTGTATCACACACAGGGACGCCTGAGGAACATATACCGTCCTGTATCACACAGGGACGCCTGAGGAACATATACCGTCCTGTATCACACAGGGACGCCTGAGGAACATATACCGTCCTGTATCACACAGGGACACCTGAGGAACATTTACCGTCCTGTATCACAGTGGTTCCCAACCTTTTTTCCTTGGCGCCCCCCCTACTCATGTCTAAGAAAAGCTGAGCCCCCCCCCCCGAAACCGAAGTTGAGGTAACTCTCGAGCCTTACTTTCTTTTTTGATACAGAGGAGTTATCAGCACTTTTACGTTTCTCCGCCATGTTTCATTCATAAAATAGTGATGCCGTGGCGGCAGGAAAGACGAGGATGATAGCAGCTAGCAGCTGACCTGATGACAGCAGGGTCACAGGTTAAGAGGTCCCAGAGGTTTGGCCTACTAAGTAGCCTGCCTACAATTTTAAGCGAGAACAAAAATATATAGTTTTCATACAGACTTTTGTATACATTATATATTCTAGTGTATTATCATAATTTGTTTATTATCATAATTTTTTTTTTACCTCAACCTCAAACCAGATAAAGAGTTGCGCCCCCCCTGTGATCTTTGCCGCCCCCCTGAGGGGTGCCCGGACCCCAGGTTGGGAACCACTGCTGTATCACACAGGGACGCCTGAGGAACATTTACCGTCCTGTATCACACAGGGACGCCTGAGGAACATATACCGTCCTGTATCACACAGGGACGCCTGAGGAACATTTACCGTCCTGTAACACACAGGGACGCCTGAGGAACATATACCGTCCTGTATCACACAGGGACGCCTGAGGAACATATACCGTCCTGTATCACACAGGGACGCCTGAGGAACATTTACCGTCCTGTAACACACAGGGACGCCTGAGGAACATTTACCGTCCTGTATCACACAGGGACGCCTGAGGAACATATACCGTCCTCACTGTATTACAAAGGGACGCCTGAGGAACATATACCGTCCTGTATCACACACAGGGATGCCTGAGGTACATTTACCGTCCTGTATCACACAGGGACGCCTGAGGTACATTTACCGTCCTGTATCACACAGGGACGCCTGAGGAACATATACCATCCTGTATCACACAGGGACGCCTGAGGAACATATACCATCCTGTATCACACAGGGACGCCTGAGGAACATATACCATCCTCACTGTATCACACAGGGACACCGGAGGAAACCCAGCAGCTGATCCACTTTCTGAAAACGAGCAGAAGTTTCATGTTGTAGCCATTCATTATTGTATTGGTACTGTATTATTGTAAACATGTAATTCATTCCTGTTCATGCACCTGTACATTGTTGTTGGTTATGATACAGGACACTAATGAAAGAAATGGGGTATGAGGGGAAAGGTTACTGGCCAACAGGCATCAGACTGGTCTGGAGGGAAAGGGTTACTGGTCAACAGGCATCAAACTGGTCTGAGGGGAAAGGTTACTGGCCAACAGCCATCAGACTGGTCTGGAGGGAAAGGTTACTGGCCAACAGGTATCAGACTGGTCTGGAGGGAAAGGTTACTGGCCAACAGGTATCAGACTGGTCTGGAGGGAAAGGTTACTGGCGAACAGGTATCAGACTGGTCTGGAGGGAAAGTTTACTGGCCAACAGGCATCAGACTGGTCTGAGGGAAAGGTTACTGGCCAACAGGCATCAGACTGGTCTGGAGGGAAAGGTTACTGGCCAACAGGCATCAGACTGGTCTGGAGGGAAAGGTTACTGGCCAACAGGCATCAGACTGGTCTGAGGGGAAAGGTTACTGGCCAACAGGCATCAGACTGGTCTGGAGGGAAAGGTTACTGGCCAACAGGCATCAGACTGGTCTGGAGGGAAAGGTTACTGGCCAACAGGCATCAGACTGGTCTGGAGGGAAAGGTTACTGGCCAACAGGCATCAGACTGGTCTGAGGGGAAAGGTTACTGGCCAACAGGCATCAGACTGGTCTGGAATATCAGAATAGCTGTAGTTTTTTGTTTGTTTGTGGTCTTGTGTGTCTTTTTTTAGTTTTATACATTTGAGTGCCTTTTTATATGTGTGTGACATGTAAGTTATGGTTGTAATATCTGTAATAATGTTTACTTTATTGGGCAATAAAGACAGCTTTTTGTTAACAAAGAAAGTGTTTCTGAACATCAATGACATTTAAAACAGTGATAACTGAAACAGATGTACAACACACCATGCAGTGTGTATACAAATATGTATTCCAAACAGACCTAAGTATGTATGATGATGTAACCAAGTGGCGTCTCGTTTCATAGGGGTATGGTTTCACCCCTACCCCTTACCCCTCGGTTTCAAGGGACAAGGGCTAGGGGTAAACTAAGGGGTAGGGGTAAACTAAGGGATAGGGGTAAACTAAGGGGTAGGGGTAAGGCTAAACAAAGGGGTAGGGGTAAGGGTAAACTAAGGGGTAGGGGTAAGGGCTAGGGGTAAACAAAGGGGTAGGGGTAAGGGCTAGGGGTAAACTAAGGGGTAGGGGTGAGATAGAGAAATGGGATTCAGCCTCACCTGTGGATACAGTTCTTACTCTCCAGGTAGACTGTTAGACTCATCTGTGGATACAGTTCTTACTCTCTAGGTAGACTGTTAGACTCACCTGTGGATACAGTTCTTACTCTCCAGGTAGACTGTTAGACTCACCTGTGGATACAGTTCTTACTCTCCAGGTAGACTGTTAGACTCACCTGTGGATACAGTTCTTGCTCTCCAGGTAGGCCATGCCGGCAGCAGCGTCCACAGAGAACCGAACCAGCTGCTTCGTCTTTAACTCGTCCTTCTTCTTCCTGAGAAACGACAGGAAGTCTCCTCCTGACACACACGCACACACACACACACACACACACACACACACACACACACACACAGGTTACAAACAGGTTACAACCCGACCAATGAGAGAACAACAGATAAGATAAGCTCCACCCACCAGGAACCAGCTCCATGACGATGTAGATCGGCTGTCTCTGCGTACAAACTCCAATCAGCTTCACGATGTTCGGATGGTCGTACTGCTTCAGGATCCTGCAGCCAATCACACACAGGCAGCGTCAGACCCCAGCCAATCACACACAGGCAGCGTCAGACCCCAGCCAATCACACACAGGCAGCGTCAGACCCCAGCCAATCACACACAGGCAGCGTCAGACCCCAGCCAATCACACACAGGGGCAGCGTGAGACCCCAGCCAATCACACACAGGCAGCGTGAGACCCCAGCCAATCACACACAGGCAGTGTAAGACCCCAGCCAATCACACACAGGCAGCGTCAGACCCCAGCCAATCACACACAGGCAGCGTCAGACCCCAGCCAATCACACCCAGGCAGCGTCAGACCCAAGCCAATCACACCCAGGCAGCGTGAGACCCCAGCCAATCACAGGCAGCGTTGTGGGCGTGTTCTGGACTGACCTGGCCTCAGAGAGGAACCGTATCTTCAGCTCTGGAGGTAAGTCTTCTTTACACGTTTTGACGGCGACCGCCATTTTGTCGCGTTGCAGCGTCCCTTTGAACACCTCGCCAAAGTTCCCCTGGGGCATGATGGGACACGGAGGCAGAGAGCAGGGCATGATGGGACATGGAGGCAGAGAGAGACACGGTGAGAGCGCTGTATAAATGGAGTGGTCTGACTACAGGAAACAGGAAGTGAGGTCACCTTTCCCAGCAGCTCCCCCAGCACCACGTCCTCATGGTTCAGGATCCATTTCTTATCCTGCAGACACACACACACAAACACACACACACACACACACACACACACACACACACACGTAGAGAGAGTGTGTATCAGTGTGTGTGTGTGTGTGTGTTACAGACAACACATTGATACTAAACCCTGAATTACTCCACTTTAAGTGCTTCAGCGTGTTAGCACGGCTGTAGACTGCCTGTTCCCTCTTCACTTAAATACATTCACCAGATTATATATAGATTATTCATTTAGTGGAAGAAGACAGCCACAGGCTGTGTCTCAAACCGCCTACTGTCACACTTCAAGCACTTAGTTTTAAGTATATCGTGGAGATAACGCAAAAAGTCAGTGCACTGAAAGTACCAGGATGACCCCCTAAAAACGGTCAAAAAGTTCAGTGTGGAACGATGGACCTACTCGCACTAAACGGGCCCCATCTTGACTATAAAGCGGAAAGGGGAGGGACCAGGGACGTCGACCGGCAGCTGATTGGACGAACGCGTAGGCCTGTCGCGATAGTCAATAAATCAATTAATCGCACGATAAAAAAAATTTGCTCGATAATTTTTCCGGCCGCGATAATTTCCATTTGCATGCTTGTTTGTTTTCCTTCTCTCGCTCTCTCTACCAAAGAGACTGGAGGACCACTCTCGGTTCCTTAGCTAACGAGGAGTGAACCCTCTTGTGAGTCGCATGGTCTTTGTGTGGAGGCGGGACTCCTGGCGGAGAGAGAGAGAGACAGAAAATGCGAGTAGTTGGAGCGGGGTTTTCCGCAGCACTTGTTACTCTGCGTCCGGTTTTCTCCCTTTCATTCCAAACCACGCAGTTGACAACCTGCAGGTGGAGGTGGTGGAGACAGGCTCGGATATAAACGCCGCTGTGTACTTGTCAGTCTTGCAAGCGGTTTCAGGAAAGTTGCTGTATGTGTCCGACAATGCACAGAACATTAACGGTACAAGCCTACAGCTGTCAGTGTGTCAGAGGCTCCCGGACGGTGAACTGAGACTCCGTTACCTGCTTGTCAAAAATCGCCACTTACTAGCTAATAAATTAGCCTGAGGTAAACGCTAGCTATCAGTAAACAGAAGTGACGTGGTGGCTGGCGTCTGTTTGTATATATATATATATATATATATATATATATATATATATATATATATATATATATGTGTGTGTGTGTGTGTGTGTGTGTGTGTGTGTGCCCGCCCCCCCCGCGAAGCTCCGACCTGCAGAGGAGCAGAAGAAAGTATAGCTGCACCTTCGCCAAAATGAAGACTGAAAAACAGAACTATTTTGGTACAAACATTTACTCACCATGTGGCAGATAGTCACATAGAAAGATAGATATAATGTATTATTTAAATTTAATATTTAGTGTTTAATAAATAATTGTTAAATGCAGTACAGAGTCTGTAGTCTATCACAAACAGTCGACTAATGCTGCAAATATTTGACAGCCAGTATGAATTACCTGGGAGAACAGACGGGTCACAAACGGCAACTCCACAACTGTAAACAGCGTGAAAGACGACAAACTGACATACTGAAGGAGATCAAAGACATATTGAGGATATTTAAAATGTCTTCCAGTTCCAGTGTTAAATATTCTTTAGAAATAAAAGTTTATTGATCTTTGAAAAGGTGTACCTGCATTATTATGTCATTATCATTATATTAGATGAAAATGGTCTCAGAACGACAATATTATCGTTTATCGCAATCATTTCTGGGACAATTTATCGTCCAGCAAAATTTGTTATCGTGACAGGCCTACGAACGCATCACGTGGCTTTGGCTTCTCCCAGATTTCACAACCGAGCATCATGGCGGCTCGTTCAGAACACAATCTCGTATTTTACTAAAATAGTTCACCGAAACGTGTTTCTGAAAACATTTTAAGAGAGAAATAGGCCGTGCAGTTGCTGAATCTGTCTTCATTTCAGATCAACAAAGGTTGGTTTAGAAGATTTTCGTCAGATTTTGAGAGGTGGCGAGCCGAGCCGACCGCTCTTCATTTCCGGTAAGTGTTTTAACGTAAAGTAGGTGTTCATTTTGGGACGATACTAACCATCCAAAGTGGGCACTACGGCGGGAAGTGGTCAGTGCACATTAGCAGTGTACTGACTGAAGTATGCAGAATGAGACACAGCCACATAGTGCTGCATATACGTGTGTCTGAAGGACTGGTGTTCAGCATGAACAGGCTGCTCAACAATATCACGTTTCATACAAACTTTATGTTGAGTTGAAGGGATTTTATTGGTATTTCTTTGATTTGAAGGTTGATTTGAAAAAGTGAAAAATGTTGAAAGAGTTGTGTCACCCTAACCCAAATGTTGAGAGGATGAGAGGGTTGGGTCACCCTAACCCAAATGTTGAGAGGGTTGGTCACCCTAACCCAAATGTTGAGAGGATGAGAGGGTTGGGTCACCCTAACCCAAATGTTGAGAGGATGAGAGGGTTGGTCACCCTAACCCAAATGTTGAGAGGGTTGGTCACCCTAACCCAAATGTTGAGAGGGTTGGTCACCCTAACCCAAATGTTGAA